>NC_088713.1:13945158-14248075 GCF_963576615.1 Watersipora subatra
ATTTTAGTGTCCTTTTATATAAGTTGTGGCGTTCAGATAAAAGTTGCTATTAAAAAAAAGTGATTTTTAAATAGAGCTTCTACAGTAAGCATTACATGTTATACACTAACAACTATTCTTCAACTCTTTCAACCTTAATTGATGGTAACCTTAATTAAACCTTAACCTTAATAACCTAAACAACAAGAATAATGATTTCCATATGAGTCCGTTTTCTAGTGGTGTTTTTAGTAACAGTGTAAGTCTGTGAAACTAATTCTTGAACAGAGCTTTAGACCAGAATTTTCAGTTCCAGTTTAAACTGTTTTCAATTATCTTCATCTACTTTCTTAGGTATAATAACAATTTTTAGTGGAAGAACATCTTTGAAAAATCAATACGGCTCATTTGTTGGTAGGTCTGGGATGGTTGTGAAGGGCATGAAGAACTTTGTAATACTTTCTATAATTTTCCAGATTATTTTCAGTCATGAAATGATGATGAATGTGTGATTTATAGAAATGATACTAGTGTAATTAGCTTTACAAGTTTTGAAACTCCTATGGATTTTCGTCATTATACCAATTACATTATGTCAATAGAAGTTACAGTACGCCCTCGGGTTACGATGTCCCTGTTGGATAGATTTCCTGCCTTGCAATATAGAACACAAGGTTTATTTGTTCCCACTATAGGAGGTTTCTTCGGCCTCACCATAAGACATTTCTCAGCCAGAGAACATCAATAGAAATTTTTCTTTAAATTAAAAAGTAACATTTAGTGTGCTGAATTTGTACAAACAACAAAAACGTCAGCGTGATACTTTCCAAAATTCATATCACGATTCCCAAAAAAGATACAGTGCCAGCTCTCTCAGTGCACCATCTTTTGTTGCAAATTAGAGTAAAAAAGGAATTGGTAACAGATAGGTGATAAAATTTGAGACAATGACAAAGTTGAAGTTTAGTTTAGTAAGCTACATACTGAAACTCAGCTTTAAGGATGTGTTTTGTGAGCTAAAAACCATGATTTTAATTTTAATGTTTATGTTATACTTCTGTTCCAAAGGTAAGAACTCCCTATGGTGCATACTGCACATAGTATATTGTTTAGATTCTAAATACCCTAAAGTTACTGTTGGTAACCATAGTTAGTAAAGTTTCCATTATTTTTTGTTACCTATTTTCAATATGTACTTTATATATATAGAAATTGGACATGTTTTACCAGGGGGGTTTTGATTAAATACTTACTAAGGGTTTCTATACCTTTCTCTTCATTATTTTTGATCCAAAATTCCAACACTAAAACAAATTAAAATCATCTAGCGAGGATCAAATACATCAGCAAATGGAATCTGGAGCACAGACTTAAATGATCATCACACCTTGTGAAAAATAGATCCGCAAATGTATTCCTTAGGAATAGATTCTGCACCAGAATTTTTGCAGAAGGAAATTCAAATTATATTGTCAGGCAGATTGTGCATACCTTGACTGATTGCTAGTACATGTATTTTGAGAAACAGATTCTTTGGGTTCTAATTTCAAGAAAAAATGGTACAATTGCTTCAATGTCTAGATGAAGCTTGAATCACATTTAACAAGAAGAGGTGTACATTTAACAAAAAGAAGGAACATTTCTCAGTCATGGGATCAGCAAGAACACAATTCATGCTAAACAAAATTGCTCTCAGAGAAGCCAAATGATGTATTCGAGTCTGCCAAGCAAATGCCTAAGCTGACCCGAGAGATAGAAAGCCAACTTTATTTTTAGTACACAAATCCTCGTGGGAATAAATAATAACGAGACAGGTCCGAGGCTGTCACTATTATAGTATTACAAGCTGAATTGGCCTCTACTTGGTTTGAGTAAATTAATCTTTTTAGCCATGGGATGGCGTAGAGCAATTATTAGGTACAATGAAGAAGATAGTAGCCCAATTAACTTCAAAGCAACCATTTTTTACTATCAGGAGTCTAGCTAATCATAACAAGCCAAGATAAAAAGTTGTGCAGGATTAATTTCATATCCTAGGTAACATCTGTATTTATGTGACAAGCACTGATAGTACCCCTAATCAATCAAGTGTAACTTTGAATAATTGCTAGTCACATTTCTTAACAAATTAGCGCAAGGAATTGGTTAGCACATAAACAGCGTAGGGCATACATGTATATGAATGCCGACTTGAGAAAATAACAATAAACCAACTACCTTGCCTGGCTGACCTTGGGAAAAGAGTCAATTCTATATCAGTGCTCATGAGTTTTATGTACACAATCTGCAAGTATATTAAACCAATTTTGTAGTTATTGTGCATGTGACTATACTCACCTTTACATATATACTTGGCTAATCAAAGTAAGCTTGTTGTAAGATTTTTGTTGGCTAGATGGAGTGATCTAAAAACACATAGTTTATCAAACTTAGCATAGTTACAGTATTTAAATTGCTATAGGAAATATTAAAAACAAAGAGCCATTATTTCTAGATAAAACAAACAAGAATACAGGGCACCTACAGAAGGTGTGTTTAATCCATTTCTAGGTTGGTATCGTGTAGTGAAAAAATCTTTCAAGGGTCGTTAAATCGGTGAAATCGTATAGAAACCCTAGTAATTATATAATGAAAACATACTGTGGTAAAAATAATCTGACTTTTATACAAGTACCGCATGTATTAAAACTTAGTAACCAAGTAGTATGTTAACATTAGTAAATATAGTTACCTACAGTAACTTAAAATGTTACTGTGCATAACTACATGTAACTTAATATGTGAAAATGATTGCTGAAACCAGAAAATCCTTGTTAACTATGAGCAGAGGTGGACTGCTAATTGTTATTTATGGGTCTCTGAAACTACTAATGGTGCTAGCATAAAAAGATGAGTGCGCTGTTTGATGCAGGCCTTTAGGTACACAATATTGTCAAGAGAACAACAATATACAAAGCTCTAAATCCAAGGGAGTGATAAAAAATTGAAAAGTGGTTTTCAAGTTTACAATATTTATAGATTTGCTGATTTTACAACTACCTAAACAAATCATAAAATAAATACTCCTATGTTACTCTGTTTGGAGAACAATTTAGAGTAAGGTGAAAGGTTAAGTCAAAATTTAGCATAAAAAGCTAACATATCACAATTAAAGTGTTAATGGATTTGGCAGGAATTAAAACTTGTATAAATTGCCACAAGAAAGGAGATCTTCTGTGAAGGGCTCTCTCCAACTGCTCATGATAAATTCTTCATGATCTGAGCAAATATTTACAAAGAACTGGTTGATACACATTGCACTATTTTACATCACTTAGTAAGTGAAAATGATTGCTAGAACCAGAAAACTCTTGTTAACTATGCAGCAGAGGTGGGCTGCTAATTGTTATTTATGTTTCTAAGAAACTACTAAATCATTGGTAAAGCAACATGCTTATAAGGCTCAGTTTAAACTACATGTAGCAGGTGCAAGTAAAAGTTATGGCACCATAAGCTGATGGTTTGTGAATGTGTGGGCTAAGGGATAACCAAGCTCTATTTTTAGTACTTCCAAGAAAGTACGCAAAAGTGGTGAGCTGCAACCAGCTGGTAAGTTTAACTTGAATAATGATGAAGAAGATTCCAAAATAATGAGCACTGTAATAGCGCAGCTGGTGAATTGGGATATGTATAATGAAACTTCGAGGGTTTTGGGGAACAGGGAATATTGTATTTAGTAAAGTTGATTAAGTGCACAGTTTAGCCTTGGTGGTTTTTACGCATGTTTTAAAAAGTTCTTTCAATATGATGCAACATATATTTTGATTGAGTACAGTAACAGACCACAGAATCAAGATTGAGTCCCATGCTACGGTGCACTGCGTGGTGCGGCTAAATTTAGTTCATTATAACTATGATAATTAGTTAGAACTAAATGAACTCTGTCAGCATTTTAGACAAATACCATTTATTTGGTTTTGTTTAACTATAGTAAGGGGGGAGCTATGAGGAAAACAGAAGATTATAAATAATAATGTAGCTACATTAGTCAAAAACTCCAGTACAAAGCACACTCACAATTTTCATAATTACAGATGTTTTCAAATGTGAATTCAAATATCAAATTAAATGTTTAAGAGGTGACTTGTTGAGCTGTATAGACAGGAGCTGTCATAGCCCATTAAAGCCTGGTTTCCATATGACAGCGCAATGATCGTGCGCGGTCCAGTGATCGTACGCAATGCATTTCTTGCGCTGCGATGCAGTGTTTCCATATCGCGCGTAGGTGCCATGATTGCATTGGACAGGGTAGGTAATTTCCTTACTTTTTTGTAGGAGAGACCGATTTCTTCGGAAAAAAAACCATTCCTCCGTTGCGATATTGCGCTGTCATATAAAAACCGGGCTTACTCCTTTATACGGAAGACCAAATTTTCAGAAAACAGCCCTCGGTTTGAATTGTGGGATAGGTTGAAAAGGTTGAGCGATGTATTGTGGGATATATCATCGTGCGCATTCGTCACAAGGATATATTCTGTTGGATCCTTGCGATCAGCGTACGCGCATCGCGCGATCGTCGTGCGTTGACGTTTCCATGTCACAGCCGGCCTACGTACGACGTCGTGCGCCTTGTTGCGCGCCTTGCACTGTCATATGAAAACCAGGCTTAATCAGTCACAAGCTTGTGGTTTGAGCATTAAGAACTCGACAGATATGAGACTGACATTACAGTCATACAAATATGATCAGCTACAACTTGTCTCAAGTGTGCCAATTTATTCAGCCATGAAAAGGCTTAACACATTCATCAGGTACAACAAGGCAGTCAATAGTTATTACCTTTGGGTCATAATTTATATGCTGCCACTATTTATAAACTGCATCTCAAACTTTAAAGGTTTTTTTAGGGGAATATGTTAAATCTTAAGCATATTACTCCCCAATAAATCAATACAGTGCACTTTCATAGCACGATTATAATCCTCTCCCAGGTTGTCATCATATAGAAAAAATTGTATGCAGTTGTTATAAAAACTATTGTAATTATATAATGCTTAATCCCTTGGTAGAACTCTTCTAAATTTTATATAAGTGATGTACATATTAAAAATGAGTAACAAAATAGTATTTTAACCTTAGTAACTATAGTTACCCACAGGAATTTTAGTATATTCAGTGTATTTATTGGTTATGATCTGCATTAAAATGTATTGTTTCAATGAGTTATGTGCATTACAATGCACCGTATAGAGTTGTTACCTTCAAGACAGCCGTAAGCATAACGTAAACTTCAAATTCATTTCAAATAAGTCTAGCTTACAGTACTAAACTCACACACTTAAAGTTAAGTTTTAGTATGTGTTTTGAACTATTTTAGAATCTCAATTTTTTATGACGGAACTTTTATCAACTATTTTCTGTGTCAATTAGTGTATATCTTCGTTTTTACTAGCCGTTTTAACCAACCTGATTAAAGTTTTTAATGCTTATTCCACAAGATGTTGTTTTCATAAATGCTCTGGTTAATTCTTAATAAGTAGATTTTTGTTAGCAGCTTAAGAGAAGATGCCTCATCACTGACGTCCTGTTTGAAGGAAACGCAACTCTAACTTTGCTACTAGTTTAAAGGAAAAATATTACTGTTTTTTACCTGAGAATAGCCATCGTTAGCCAACTTGTTAAATCAGGAGAAGCACTAGATATGTTTTAGCAACTTTTTGTTTAATGAACTATTTTAGCATTGTTACATTTCCATAGTTAATTTGAATTGTGTTCATTTTATTATTCAAATTTTATTAAAATTTATTAATAATTTGCATTATTCTTTTATAGTTATATTTATATTTTTATTATACATGTATGTAACCCCAAACTTCATTACATTAATGTTAGACGTTACAGTTACGCTAACGTTGACGTTCCAGTACATTAACGTTGGACGTTGTGAGTAGTTTAGAGCTAGCAATTTGCAACTGCATGTATAAGTTGCATATCAAACAATTGAAAATTCAAAAAACTCAGGCTAACAGGTGTGGCTTATAAACAAGAGTTTTAGGTAAATTAACTCAGCTCACAATTAGAATTTGTTACTACCACTAATCTAAATGAACTTGCAATGATATTATTTATAATCCACCATGCCAATTTCATCCAGATTATAAAAGAGCCCTGCTATCAGCACAAACACAGACCTTGCGTTAGAACAAGAAATAGAAAATATGACATAAACAACCTCCAAGTTCACCTTAAATCATAGAACCATGTTCTTAAAAAACTAATAAAAATTAAGGCATACGGGATACACCCCAAACAAGTAAATACACTTCATTTAAAAAGTTGCATATTAATAGATAGGTTGGTAACAAAGTAACTTAGGTGCTCAGTGATATTATTGCAGTTATTCAAGACACAATGGTTGACATTGCAAATTGGTCTTAATGAGTAGCCACTTTTAAACAAAATTTTCCTCTACTGAGCTCCTCGTATATTTTTTAAGAACCACATAAATGGGTATTGCGAATATGTAAGTTCATTTACTTCAGTATTTATGTAGCATTACTAACTACTATGCTGACCTTTCAACACATACTATTTAGAATTATTTCAATGGGCCATACCAGTTTGTCCAATCAAATGTCTGTAGGCAGGACCGAACTTCACACTTAGCTTTGTGGATTGAACAATTACTGTGCACAATCTCTAAATATTGTTTGATAACTAAAACTATTGCAGTAGGCACTTATATACCATTTACCTCTAATTATGAAAAAAAATCTGAATTCCACATACCATAACCAATTTATGTAAAGTTTTTGCTCTGTGCAACATAAAGAACTATATATACCGTAAAGTGTTAGTTGGTGCAAGTTCTCAAATTTGAGCAGAACCAAGAGAATCTCGTAGTTAACCCTAAAAATATTGATAGCTTTTGCTGCAATTGAAAAAGGAAACGGCATGCGCATAAGACGATATTGTACCCTGGCAATCTAGTTAGTCATTAGAGATCATCAGGTAAATTGACCAGGCACAGAAAATAAATAGCCGTGCAATTATTTAAAAGCACTTAAAAGTGATATATTTGTGCAAGTGTCTGAGAGTTGATATACCAAGTTAAGGTCAACAGTTTTAGTTTCATCAAAAGCTATTTTACTGTAACGTCACACCCTGGTGGAGGACAGAGAAACATCATTTCTAATAGTGAAGCCATTTTTTTGTTTTACTTTAAGAATTGCCAAAGGTTTTACATAATGTCTTTTCTGCAAAAAAGAACGAACTATCTAGAAAAGTAAAAAGAACCAATGCAAAATGCCAGTGAATGTGCGTGTTCCTATGACATTTTGTAAAATTACAGTTATTATGAACCATAAACTGAATAAAATTGAGAAAAGTAAAACTTTGTCAATGCAAACCATTAATAATAAAGTTACTTTTTAATCTTCAAATACAAAAATTTCATTTACAAGTGTTTTTTTTCTGGGAAGGCCTAAAATGAGAAGTTTTGCAAGATCTTAGAACAGGTTGCACAATTTACCTGTATTTTACAATTAGTATAACATAATCTCCTATAAAGTAAATTTTCTAACAGCAGACTATTTTTGTTGGGGGAGCATCTACTGTTTTTTGGGTGTCACACACCATCATTGTGTGAAAAAGTGGTAAAAGAAAAATTATATGATAGCTTACACCTTTTAGCACCTGTTTAGCCCAGTAATTTCTATTCCAGTGGCCTATCGCTTTTTAGCAGATAAGGAGTAAACAGCAAATTAAACATGAGTAGAAATACACCAAATTTTAATTATTTTATGATCAATTTGGTGAATCAGCTAATCATATCTGTAGTCACTAATCTTGAACATTTTAATATAAAGTTATTTGCTTGCATCAAAACTAGTTAACTCCTTTAGGTGCTGATTTTTTCATTGGTTCTAACCGAAATCTCAAATGAATGAAAAACACAGAATTATTTCGCCGAAAATCAAAAAATTGTCAGAGCTGTTTATGCGCACCAAAATCGTTGATGAAACAAGAGTTTAAAAGAACTCATGGTCTCTTCTTTAAACAAAAGTTTTAAAGAAGAGACCATGAAACTGTGGCAGTAGAAAAGAAGTTTCATAGGCCATTACATTGGTTGCTATAACATGGTATGCTTCTCCCAAGAAATATGAACATCGCTCATCATATTGCTTTAAAGTCTTCAGTTAAGATTGTAAATCTTATTATAAGCAAATCTGAAGACAATGAGCTAGAATTTGACCTTATTGACTTCAAATCAAAGTTCAGTTTTGTAGATTGGGATGACCTAACTTATTGAGCACACCATAACTGAACCTATGGCAACCGAGACAGCAAAAACAAAAACAATTTTTATTGTCATAACTGAGTAGCTTTTAATACCAATTTATGAACTTTTCTACTTATCACTTTCTATTATTAGTTTTTAAAAATTTAATGATGTCAATGCAGAGGTTATCTAAAGGTAGCATTTGATTAAATGGTGGCGGTCTATGCATCAACACTTCTATTTTAGTGTCATTTTATAAGTTGTGGCGTTCAGATAAAAGTTGCTATTAAATAAAAGTGATGTCTAAATAGAGCTTCTACAGTAAGCATTACATGTTATACACTAATAACTATTCTTCACCTCTTTCAACCTTAATTGATGGTAACCTTAATTGAACCTTAACCTGTTTGAAGGAAACACAACTCTAACTTTACTACTGGTTTAAAGGAAAAATATTACTGTTTTTTACCTGAGAATAGCCATCGTTAGCCAACTTGTTAAATCAGTAGAAGTACTAGATATGTTTTAGCAACTTTTTGTTGAATGAACTATTTTAGCATTGTTACAGTTTCATAGTTAATATGAATTGTGTTCATTTTATTATTCAAATTTTATTCAAATTTATTAATAATTCGCATTATTCTTTTATAGTTATATTTATATTTTTTATTATACATGTATGTAACCCCAAACTTCCCATGTGACAGTACATTAACGTTGGACGTAGTGAGTAGTTTAGAGCTAGCAATTTGCAACTGCATGTATAAGTTGCATATCAAACAATTGAAAATTCAAAAAACTCAGGCTAACAACAGGTGCGGCTTATAAACAAGAGTTTTAGGTAAACTAACTCAGCTCACAATTAGAACTTCTTACTACCACTACTCTAAATGAACTTGCAATGATATTATTTATAATCCACCATGCCAATTTCATCCAGAGTATAAAAGAGCCCTGCTATCAGCACAAACACAGACTTTGCGCTAGAAAAACATGAAGAAATAGAAAATATGACATAAACAACATCCAAGTTCACCTTAAATCATAGAACCATGTTCTTAAAAAACTAATAAAAATTAAGGCATATGGGATACACCCCAAACAAGTAAATACACTTCATTTAAAAAGTTGCATATTAATAGATAGGTTGGTAACGTAGTAACTTAGGTGCTCAGTGATATTATTGCAGTTATACGAGACACAATGGTTGACATCGCAAATTGGTCTTAATGAGTAGCCACTTTTAAACAAAATTTTCCTCTACTGAGCTCCTCGTATATTTTTTAAGAACCACACAAATGGGTATTGCGAATATGTAAGTTCGTTTACTTCAGTATTGATGTAGCATTACTAACTACTACGCTGACCTTTCAACACAGACTACTCAGAATTCTTTTAGTGGGCCATGCCAGTCTGTCCAATCAAATGTCTGCAGGCAGGACAGAACTTCACACTTAGCTTTGTGGATTGAACAATTACTGTGCACAATCTCTAAATATTGTTTGATAACTGAAACTATTGCAGTAGGCACTTATATAACGTATACCTCCAATTACGTGAATTTCACATACCATAACAAATTAATGTAAAGTTTTTGCTCTGTGCAACATAAAGAACTATATATACCGTAAAGTTTTTAATTGGTGAAAATTCTCAAATTCGATCAGAACAACGAGAGTATCGGAGTTAAATCTAAGAATATTGATAGCTTTTGCTGCAATAGAAAAAAAAACAGCATGCGCATAAGACGATATTGTACCCTGGCAATCTAGTTAGTCATTAGAGATCATCAGGTAAATTGACCAGGCACAGAAAATAAATAGCCGTGCAATTATTTAAAAGCACTTAAAAGTGATATATTTGTGCAGGTGTCTGAGAGTTGATATACCAAGTTAAGGTCAACAGTTTTAGTTTCATCAAAAGCTATTTGACTGTAACGTCAAACCCTGGTGAAGGACAGAGAAACACCATTTCTAATATGTATAGTGAAGCCATTTTTTTGTTTTACTTTAAGAATTGCCAAAGGTTTTACATAATGTCTTTTCTGCAAAATAGAACAAACTGGCTAGAAAAGTAAAAAGAACCAATGCAAAATGCTATTGAATGTGCGTGTTCCTATGACGTTTTGTAAAATTGCAGTTATTATGAACCATAAACTGAATAAAATTGAGAAAAGTAAAACTTTGTCAATGCAAACCATTAATAATAAAGTTACTTTTTAATCTTCAAATAAAAAAATTTCTTTTACAAGTTTTTTTTTCTGGGAAGGCCTAAAGGAGGGAGTTTTGCAAGATCTTAGAACAGGTTACACAATTTACTTGTATTTTACAATTAGTATGGCGTAATCCCCTATAAAGTAAATTTTCTAACAGCAGATTATTTTTGTTGAAGGAGCATCTACTGTTTTTTGGGTGTCCCACACCATCATTGTGTGAAAAAGTGGTAAAAAAAATTATATGATAGTTTACACCTTTTAGCACCTGTTTAGCCCAGTAATTTATATTCCAGTGGCCTATCGCCTTTTAGCAGGTAAGAAGTAAATAGCAAAGTAAACATGAGTAAAAATACACCAAATTTTAATTATTTTATGAGCAATTTGGTGAATCAGCTAATCATATCTGTAGTCACTAATCTTGAACATTTTAATATAAAGTTATTTGCTTGCATCAAAACTAGTTAACTCCTTTAGGTGCTGATTTTTTCATTGGTTCTAACCGAAATCTCAAAATGAATGAAAAACACAGAATTATTTCGCCGAAAATCACAAAATTGTCAGAGCTGTTTATGCAAACCAAAATCATTGATGAAACACTTTTAATTGGCTTTACAAATTATCAGTTAACACGATTTTAGCAGCTTTCACAATTGGTATAGTCCAAGACACGTACTATGACGCACAATGGAAATTTTAGTAGAGTTCAGCATAGTGCATACGATGCAACTGCTTAAATTGCGCTGTTGTTGGTTTTTTATTGTTTGGACACTATGGCTAAAAGTCATTTCTTTTTTAATAATAGCATTTTTGCAGTAAGAGTTCTGTTGTAAAAATAGTTGCTATCTTAAGCGCAATAAAGTCTGTTGCATCGTATTTACTATGGTGAAATGTGTTAGTATTTTTTTTGTC
This sequence comes from Watersipora subatra, assembly GCF_963576615.1. Classification (NCBI taxonomy): domain Eukaryota; kingdom Metazoa; phylum Bryozoa; class Gymnolaemata; order Cheilostomatida; family Watersiporidae; genus Watersipora; species Watersipora subatra. The sequence continues at coordinate 13,956,522 of NC_088713.1, forward strand.
TGTCACGTTATGTGCATCATATTATTTATATACATTGCAGAATCTGCTAGAATCGTGCTCGTGGATGGTTTGTTTAGAAAATTAAAAGCTTTTTTTCAATGATTTTGGTGTACATGCACGGCTTTACCAATTTTGTGAATTTTGGTCAGAGAATTCTGTTTTTCGTTCTGTTTGCGATTTCTGTTAGAACAAACAAAAAAGTCAGCACGTGTGGCCGTACCTTTAGTCTGTTTCCAACATCAATCAGAAAGAGTCTGCTTTCAACACGAGTAGTGGCAATGAACACTTCATGTCTCTACTTAAATTAATTCTATCATCTAACAAGGTTGTTATCACGCATTACATGATTCATCACAATTGATTTTCACATCTTATAAGCCTTACAAATGAAAAGAAATTGTTTTCATGAGTTATAGAGCACTAATTATATAGAGACTGTGAGGTCCATAGGAAACTATCAAACCTCTCCGCTTATAACCCATATTTTGAATGTAACTTTTTTACCAAACGTAAAGGTTGGTCTTATACAAGCGTAACTTTGATTGAAAGCAAACACAATGACATTATGCTGTCTTATTTTCAGTAAGTACAACTTGAACAACACTCAGCATGGATGTGATAGCTTTTTACTAGCAATTTGTTTTGTACAGTAGTGAAGGCCTATATGTAAATAAAAGTCACATGTGAAGAGTCATTAAAAGGGGATACTACAACACTGGTGCATGTAGCTTTTTCTGTCCAGCTTAACTATGACTGCAATCACAGTCAGGGTTGAGCAAACGCATGATCGCTAGCGTTTTATGTACATCACATGCCACGAGAAAGATTTTACCACAGAAATGTTTAATTCATCCATTACATAGAACTAATGTTTTACACCATGATTCTTTAATAATAGTCAACTCCAACACCAACTAGTTTGCTAACAGTATTTTTTTAATGAAACAATCAAGTATTTGATTAAGATTAACATTTGACACTGGAGAAAACATTGTCATAACATTTGAACGAATTATTTCGCACAAAATTGTATCGCATTTGATATAATTAAAAGGCCACGAATACATGTGTGTTACAGTATGAGTTTTAAGCACTTTTTGGCCCAGGTTAAAATGTACTAACATGGTAAAAAAGTTGAGCATGTTTGGACTAACATGAGTTAGCAACATTATTGTAGCCGTTTAATAGCCTTTAGCATTAACATTACATTAGAAACCTAACATTCAGCATTACCTCATCATTTAAGGTGTGTCAAAAACCTTTACAGCCGCAATACACCATTCACTTTATAACATTTTTTCTAAGTAGTTGATCAAATTAATTATTGCACAAGGTGTTAGAGCAGACATTGTACTTACATTTTGAACTGTTTTCAAAGATCTTCATGTACTTCCTTTGTCATAGCAACATTTTATGTAGGGCGATATCACTAACTAATTCGATTTGACACATTTTTATATGTCATGGATAACTTTGATGACGATGAAAAATTATATTATAGTAACTATAATTTTTCAGATACTTTTGTCTCATAAAACGAAAATGAACGTATGATGATTACGATACTAATTTTAAGATTTTTAGTTGTCTCTAAAACCGTACTAATTATTATAGTTTGAGGCCGTCAAATAAAGAAACACTTTTTTCCTATTTGTTTGAGAGTTGCTCGACATTTTACTGGTGCTTTACTAATTACCATTACAATATGAGCATATTTAAATATGTTAAGTAAATTTCAAACTTCTCACCGCTGGTCAAATCGCTGAGGGATAATAACACACCCTGGCAAAGACGGCCAGGGTATAAATGATTAAACATAAACACTAATGGTCACTACTGCTAATGCCCAATAGATACTCATCAGATGTTCATTGATCTACTATTTGTAAAATCTAAATAAATGTAAAGTTTCTAATCATGGCGCAGAAAAAATAGTTTTTAAAAACAAAACTAAGCTCTGTAGGATAAGCCAACATGTTCTTTATTGGTTCAATGCAAACAGACCATTGTTCCTTTTAGATTAAATGGAGGCACAATAGGCAAATTATAAAACTACTCATGAATATGAAACTTTGAAAACTAAGCCTGCAAATGTCGCTTCTTCTACCCAAATTTTTGCATTAGTAGGTACGTACGACATGTTACGATTTATAGGGTTGGCTTATATGTGAATTTCTATAAATTCCCTGATTTCGTACTTCTTTTTTCAAAGTTTGCAAAATCAGCTTATATGCAAGGATATTTGGTAATTGAAGTCATCACAACAACTCTTATTGTTGATTCATACAAATAGTGAGCCAACACATCAATCAAGTGTTTCTCAAGCTACAAGAAATAGCATATCATGTAAAGAAACTAAGGTGAGAAAATATTAGGCTCACTTACTCCATCGTTCAATGGTGAATTGAATGAATCATCAATCACAAAGCAAATGCAAAACTTCAACAAAAATTTGAGATTTTGTTAACAAATTAACAGTTAAAAAAGGAAATTTCTAAATCTAAATAAAAATTTAGTATTTTGTTTACAAAATCATGTATCTGCCAATGTCATGTATATCGTTGTTGGAGTTTTGTTAGTGGGAGTGTCCAGTAGTCAATGGTATGATTTTAATCTTATCACTGCAAGCCGGTTGCTCAGTTAGGAAATGATTCAGCCATTGTAAAACTGCTGCAAAAGATCTGCATAGAAAATAAGTTCACTGCTACCCTTCATGTAGAAAGAAATACTGTTGCTTACTGTATACACAAATTTTTTCTACCGCAACAAAAATTAGTAAGTTGAGCTCACATTTTTGTATGAGTTGTATTGAGCAAAACTTAATATTTCGAGAACTTTTTTCCTATGACAAATTTGGTCAAATTTCTTGCGCTTGACTGAAGAAACATAAATAGTTAATTTGTTCATGTTTCATTCTGATGTGGTAGGTAATTCTTATAACTAAAGTATTAACTTTTTAATGACTGTGTGTAGTTGCAAATGTGAATGTATTTGAGCAACTGTTGTAGGTTTATCTGGGTAAAGCAGTATCATAAACAATATATTTTAACAAAGAATATGGTTGTCTTTTTCAGTCATATTCTTTTCTCTAAATTCCATTTACCAAAAAAACAAACTTTAACTACATGTTACATAAGTCTGCTTAATTTCCTATGCAGCCAATGGAGTCCCAACAATTTTGGCCAACATAATAGGTTATCTAGCTAAATACTTTTATATGTATTGCTGACAAAGATCAAGCCGACATTTTTTAAGTTAGGAGTGAAATAGCAAGTACAAAACATAATCATTTCATTGAAATAATTTCCCACTCAGGAGAGGAAACTAAAAATAAACTTGCCAGCTAAAGGGTTAGCATATAAATATCTAAAAGAGAAAAACCGGATGCCAAACAGCTTGCAAATTGGTTTCAACTGTCGCAGTAACAGTGTTGGCATTAAAAGCTATACACTTCAACTTTACCACTATCAGTACCTTTGTATCTACATTACATCAATATCGTATTATCTATCTAGCCTTCTATTTCCCTCATCTTCTTGCAAAAGAGCACAGCTACCAAAAAGACTAAAGGTTCATTCTTAAATATTTCAGCACAAGACATGCAACTCACATGTTTAACAACAAAACTCAGAACTAACAGCTACAGCCACAAACTAGTCAGCTAAGGCAAATTACTACCCAGTTTTAATGCTTAAAATGCACTTTGAGCATACCTTATTGCTGAAATCCACCAATAAAAAGCCTTCATCTATAACCGTATATAATGGTAGCAACAGTAAAACTATAACTCAATTTTACCATTTCCGAAGGAAACTTTTTTCCTACAAATTCAAAGTCTCCTCAAAGCTCTACTAACATCACATGATACTCTGTCTTATCTCAAAGACTACAAAAACCACTACTGTACTAAATGGTAATCACCCCTCTTCTCAATACAGAATGGCAGCGAGCCAGAGCCAGTCAGCCAAGTAGCAAAAACCAAAAAGTGAGAGTCGGCCTCCAACAACACTCTGCACATGGATAATTTTAAGAGCATCCATGGTGTTTTCACGTTGTTGAATTGATGTCTCCTAAATTTTCATGATATTGTGAAGAACTTCACTTTTGCACCCAGGTTGATCCCCTGCTCAGCCGAACGCCTGCCAGCCTAGCTTATTTCTACCCTAATCGTCCGGCTCAGCACCAACGAGTTGAAAGGAAATTACTAGGCTGAACTTAGGAAAGAAGAAATAGAACTGGCCCAGACAAGAAAACAACTGGTCTAGCATTAGCAGCTCTAAGAAGAGCAACTGAACACAGGGAGAATGGGCAGCTTCTCCGTATGTATATTGATGCCATTAAAGCCAAACAAAGCAGAGCACAAGGAAACAGCAATGCAAACAGTTGTGTATATGTGCAAACTGTTCTCAATAAGTTAGCACAAATATAGTATTGTGGCTCTAGTTTAAAACTTGTGCTGGTTTTTAGTACAGCTGGACTTCATCACCAAATATATTAAAACTGAGAGTAGTCAGTGCACTGCCTGAGCAAGGACTTCTTCCTTAAGAAATTGTTAACACCGTGCCCAATGTCACGTTGAGTGACTATGCTGAGAGAGAATATTTTGCATGAGATGATGAAAATTGGTGATAAAATTTTTCAAAACCTTGTCCCTATAAAATCTATAACTACTAACCTAGCCATTTTCTGATAGGAACAAATTTTGGAAACTTACACACATTGTTGGGTTTTACACCATCTTCAGATGGTGTAAAACCGTAGCAACCAAAAACAAGCTGCAATAGTTGCTACAACATCTATTGGTTGCTTTAGCGCGAGTAAATTTCTGACAAGTGATCAAAGAATAATATGAATGAACTCGCATTAAGTATCAATCAAATACTGAAATGTGACCATCTACTCACTGCTCCTTAGTTTGCCCGGATGTCCTAAGTATGGCGGCACGCCAATGAAGCCAAAGACAAAAGTTGAGCTAACTGTGGCACAGCTGTATGACCACAGAGCTGAAGCTTTCTACCTCGCAAGTAGGTCATGTGGTATACTATGCTCTGTAGTATTATGCTATTTTCATGCAGAAAATATAAATTTACAGACACATAAACAAATGTCACGGACCACTAGTTTGAGGATTAAATGAGAATAATCCTGGTTACTCACCTGATAGTGACACTGATGAAGATTTAAAATGGAAAAATGTGTGAAACTCTTTAAGTGGTTGGCAGAAATTAGTATTGTGTCAGTACTTGGCTTGAGTATTGGTGACCAGTCTATCAAAGCGGGAAGAAGGGGAGGAGGTAGTAGGATGGGGACGGTGGTAGGATGAGGAGGAGGTGGAAGGAGGGGGAAAGGGGGAGGGGAAAGAGAGGAAGGGGAAGGTAGAAAAGGGGGAGAATGGAGAGGGAAGAAGGAGAGGGAGTGGAGGGGAGGAGAAAATGGTGTTAGAAGGGAAAAAGAGGAAAGAGGGAGAATAGGGGGAGAGGCATCAATCTCCTTCTTTGTGTGAGACATTTTGACAAAAAGCATCTCCACATCATTGTTACTTTGAGGTATTCATCACAAAGACTGCAAAAATTAAAGTTTGAGAGAAACTTTGGTTGATGTCCTATAGCAACAAAAAAATGTTGTATTGTTGGTGAAAAACATTAAGTTCAACATCATAAAGCAAATAAATTGTATATCAGGAGAATTGTAATTCAGGTGCACTGTACAGCTACAGAAAACTCACCCCAGCAAATAGAAGGAAAAGGAACAGCTCCAGCCAGCAAAAAATTAATGCATTGCAAAGTTGCATGGTAGTGCACATGTATTGAAAAAAGGAATCGAAGCAGGATGGAACTTTCCAGCTGCCAGACATACAGAAGACCAAAGTTGCAGATGATTGTCAGCTGCAATAGTGATGTTTTATAGCTGAGGCAAAAACTGAAATGAGTGCAGCGCTCCAAATCCTTTGACCTTCATAATGACAGTATCAGTAGTGCCTTGCGCAGAAGCACCTACAAGAGAAGCCAGTCATAATGATGGGCAATGTAGAGAAAAAGCGATGCAAGCACAGCAATCCAAACAGGGAAATTGCGCTGAAGCCTTAAATGCAGCAGAGAAGCCAGCTGAGCACCATAACTGATCACATAGACTAACTCATAATACTATTAATAATAAGGAGCTACAAGGTAAAAAACCATGAGCTAACACAGTTTACGATGCAGAGACAGTTAACAACAACAAATTTGGCCAGCTACACTGCAAAAATTGAGAAAGACCACAGTACTACAGAGAGGCGAAGAAACACTTTCTTAAATCTTCAAATGAGCAGCTAATTATAATTAATGAAAAAAGTTCTGATGAAGAAAGAGAGTTATACAGTCAAACATGGATAGCTCGTCCACGGATAGCTCAAACACATGGTTAATTCGAACATTTCCTTTGGTCCGTTCCCACGTAATGATAAATTGCTATAGATAACTCGAACTCAACACTGTTAATTTGAACTGTTTTTTTGCCCAACAGCTACCGAAATGGTTGTTTTCGCTTTAGAAAATCACTTTATTCAAAGCCATAGAGGTAAACTTCATCTTTTCGTAATTCATAAGCGTCGTTATTACCACCATCGGCAAAATATTTTTGTCAACGACTTTTCTAAAAGTTTGGTGAAATTTGATTTATACTGCGATACGATGAATAGCACGGGCTAGCCGGGTCACACGCGCAAGAATTTTCGCCACGCACATACAAAACAAAAATCGCATGTTGTTTTGTATGTGCGTGGCGAAAATCCTTGAGTGCGTGACTCGGCTAGCCCGTGATGAATAGTTTTCCGACGTTGATTCCGTGTTGAATCAACGTCGGAATGTTGAATGTTTAAAACGTCTTAAAAATGTTGTAATTAAACGTATACGTTGTCTGAGCTACAAAAAACTATTCATCGTTTGACCTAAACACAGAATACGTGTGTACATTCATTCAATAAGTATCTATTAAAAAAGCGTGAGTGATATAGAATGTACCGTAAAACCTCGTAAAACTTCTAATTGAACTGCCTCGCAGTGTTGCTCTTAACGAATCCCAGGTAAAGTAAGGTAATCTGCATAAACTTCAAGAAAAAACGGCAAAATTGATCGTGGGTAAAACCCCAAAAGAAAAAAATGTCTTTTCTTTTGAGCATTTCAGCAACGATCAAGTTTTGCCAATGTCAATCTGAAAAACGTCCTGGCAATAACATCACCTCAAACAACAAACCAATCTCAAGTGATAGAAAAATCTCTATACTTTTTCATGAAAACGTTTTAAACTTTACATTAGAAGCATTTAATTTGAAACAAGCCATTTGTGCTTTTGATTTATATTATAGTTTGTATATGTACATGTATCTACTAATAAATAAGTAAATATATGGACTTGTGACAGTGCTCTGATAACTTGAATGCTCTGATAATTCGAACACTTTTGCTCGGTCCCTTGAAGTTCGAGTTATCCATGTTTGACTGTATATGCAGAAGGATAAAAGACAGCAAGGGTAAACACTGTACGGTAAATTTTTACCTCAAAATAGATGAGACAGAGGAAACAATCATGAAAGTGCCTTCTAATATCACACAACAGGTGGCTATAAATTAAACTAACATTACAGAGAGAAGAGAGACATCAAATATAAAAAGTAATATACAGTCAAACATGGATAACTCGAACTTCAAGGGACCGAGCAAAAGTGTTCGAATTATCAGAGCATTCAAGTTATCAGAGCACTGTCACAAGTCCATATATTTACTTATTTATTAGTAGATACATGTACATATACAAACTATAATATAAATCAAAAGCACAAATGGCTTGTTTCAAATTAAATGCTTCTAATGTAAAGTTTAAAACGTTTTCATGAAAAAGTATAGAGATTTTTCTATCACTTGAGATTGGTTTGTTGTTTGAGGTGATGTTATTGCCAGGACGTTTTTCAGATTGACATTGGCAAAACTCGATCGTTGCTGAAATGCTCAAAAGAAAAGACATTTTTTTCTTTTGGGGTTTTACCCACGATCAATTTTGCCGTTTTTTCTTGAAGTTTATGCAGATTACCTTACTTTACCTGGGATTCGTTAAGAGCAACACTCCGAGGCAGTTCAATTAGAAGTTTTACGAGGTTTTACGGTACATTCTATATCACTCACGCTTTTTTAATAGATACTTATTGAATGAATGTACACACGTATTCTGTGTTTAGGTCAAACGATGAATAGTTTTTTGTAGCTCAGACAACGTATACGTTTAATTACAACATTTTTAAGACGTTTTAAACATTCAACATTCCGACGTTGATTCAACACGGAATCAACGTCGGAAAACTATTCATCACGGGCTAGCCGAGTCACGCACTCAAGGATTTTCGCCACGCACATACAAAACAACATGCGATTTTTGTTTTGTATGTGCGTGGCGAAAATTCTTGCGCGCATGACCCGGCTAGCCCGTGCTATTCATCGTATCGCAGTATAAATCAAATTTCACCAAACTTTTAGAAAAGTCGTTGACAAAAATATTTTGCCGATGATGGTAATAACGACGCTTATGAATTACGAAAAGATGAAGTTTACCTCTATGGCTTTGAATAAAGTGATTTTCTAAAGCGAAAACAACCGTTTCGGTAGCTGTTGGGCAAAAAAACAGTTCAAATTAACAGTGTTGAGTTCGAGTTATCTATAGCAATTTATCATTACGTGGGAACGGACCAAAGGAAATGTTCGAATTAACCATGTGTTCGAGCTATCCGTGGACGAGTTATCCATGTTCGACTGTACTTTACTAAAAAGGGCTATTTTTACAGGAAACTAAAATAACACAGCAGGAAAAGAAAATGGAATAGTAACTGGGATATGCAGGGCCTACTGATCTGAAGCTAACAAAAGAAGGCGATATACAAAGAAAAATAAGGATAGGCAACTTCAAAGGGCAAAGCGGTATCTACCACAAAAAAATCTATACAAATAACCAAAATGGCAAAATTTAGACAACTTTTTGATGAGTATCAAACATAACAAACTCACCAGCAAGAAACCACTGCAAAAATGAGAAAGAAAGAGCGTAAAGAAAACATTACAGATCAAACAAGAGATCTTAAATTCCTATTGACCAACAAATAACCTATTAACCGACAAGCTCGGAACACAGTTACCAAAATCTGATCATACATGAGATCCACAAACACTACAGAGAAAATGGCGGTGCACTAATGCAGCAGTTACTACCAGCATGGCAAATAACCAGCAAAATGAAAAAGAAATGACCATGAAAATTAGAAAATTGAGGAAAAAATCTAGCACATAAATCAAGCATTGGAGTTGTCTGACAAACGTAAGATAAAAAACTTTCTATATACAATGAAGCAGACAATACACAGCATAGCTTAACCCAAGTACTGACTATAAAAATTTCTCAAATGTCTGCCTATTTCAAGGATTATTGAGGCAAGTGGTTAATCCCCGATTAATCAAAAAGTTATCAACTAAACCTGAACAATCTATACATTTTCTGAAAGCTAACAAAGTGAACAATCTAATTACATTAAAGTGTAGGTTGTAAATGTTCATTACATATACCATCTTCGACCATGCATCATGGAGAAAAAGTTTTGTAAACTTTGTTTAATATTTTAGGAGTTGTAGGCAAAGGTAGTGTCCTTTTCTTGAAGGCATTTTTACAGAATTCAGCAACATTAAGTGTGAAAAACATCTGCACCAAATATCTTCAAATCATCTTCATTATTTTTTCATTTTATTGCAGTTTTATTCTAAACCGACGAAGTTGGAAATAAGGAGAGAAAACGAATTCTATAATATTTGAGTGTACAGGCTGCACTAGTAAACAGAGAATCACAGTAAATTAATTATAATATTAACATATTGATAATATAATAATATACTATATAATATAATTTAATAATATAAGAAAATATAATATAATGATACAATAATAAAATATTACTGCTATAAAAAGTGATTAAAGAAATCACAGCTTATGAGTAAACATCTCATAGCAGCCTAAATGACAGCCCATTTTGCATGCCGCACACCAGGTATGAGATCGCCTGCAAACTTTGGCAGAGTGATCGGAACAGACAATGCATTCATGGTCCCGTGTTCCGCGAACGTGAGCTAATTGATATCCCTAAGAAGTTGCCTCGCCTTCTTTATCAACAATGGCCCCACTGACTGCATAACTATTTCAGACACAACGTTAGTGATGTCAATCTCATTGTCAGGGTTTTTCAGCTTGAAAAGTTCATGGTAGATACGAAGTGTAATGTCTATCAAGTTCCAGGCAACTCTCACCCAATGTGTTGCACGCCCGGCTGAAATATTATAAACCTTTTTGTCACTCAGTCTACCCCACCATACATTTATTGTATAGCAAAACCATGACAAGTTTGTTTTGCTCACGAGCCCTGCGAGAAGTACAATCGGTGACAGTTTTTTGCCAGTAGAGAGCAGCAACACAGGCTTGCACCGGTATGCCTTATCACAATAAGCACAAGCTAAGATGGTGCCAGAGTCACTCTTTATGTACTTTGACTTCTGGACTTGTAGGCAGGCATTACCTAATAACTTTGGGTAGCCTCGAGAGTTTAGCCATACCATGCCAGCAAGCATAGTACCTTGGGCAAACAGATGTTTTGTGAGTGAAGGCTTTGTGCAGTAATTATCAGTTACCAGATGATAGCCTATATTATACACGCTGGAAATATTCATTAGGTGTTTGACAACTGTGATCGCTTGTCCCTCTTCAGATCGAATGTCAAAGTTGAATGAGCAATGAAACCTCGAACAAGCAATGATGCATTTTGAATATCAAACCTGCTTCAACCTGTGCTGTTGGCAGCACAGATTGAAGCAGGTTTAGATCAAGTATCACATGGCTGTGAATACACCTTGTTCCTCTTTAGATGCAACATGTGACTCTTACTAAGTTCCAATGTAAAAGGAAAAAACCTGTTAGGAACACCATTGGCTCTGTCTAGGAAACTACTCCCAATGTTGCTTTTTAAAAAGGTCAATAAAATTTTATGTTTTAATTTTGCGTATCTACAGATCCCAAACATTGTAAAAGAACAATTAATTGAAACAATTATTAGTGCTATGGAGATAACTAGATTGTTACTAGCCTAAATATCTTTTACCGAAATATAAAACTGTTTCGGATTTTGTTTGACAGGTTTTAAACTCTATATCCGATTTATATATCATTGACCATGACGTTAACAACCAGATTAACATACCATGGTTAGTCTAGCAGTTCTACACAGTCTAGCAGTTTAATATAAAAGATAACCACTATAAGATACAAAGTTCTGTATGACAAACAGCTCAACTAACTTGAAGAATAGAAAAAGCATAATATTATTATGCTACATTAGTTGTCTTGAGGTGTTGACTGATGTACTAAAAAAAGAATTAAGGAGATTGACCCACTAGAAGCTGAGATATAGCCAGCTAAACACAGGTCTACCTAATAAAGAATCAGAGGAAAACCCTTCGAAAATCACGAGAACTGTGACATATGAAATCGACTTAATGATCATGTGCCGGAGTTGCGCACCCTTACCGCCGTTACGTATAATGATAGTTTTGGCTACGAGATGTGAAACGCTTCTCGCGATAGTAAATTATTACAGACTAGCTCTGGTTTCTCAGAAAAATCAAGCAAACATTGTGTGGTAAAGGCATTTGCCCACAACCCCTCGCCATGCTTTTTAAAACAGAAGAGCAGATTTTGACTATTGTGCTTCAAAATTTAACTCGATCTCCACGGATATGCTCCGAAGATCCTCTGTTCAACAAACGGCGCGTGTATAGTCTATATGCGACATCCGCGATATGCAGTTTGTTTAGAATAAGAAATAGGAATGTGACTTTTTGTTCATTCATCATTTTTCTACTGTGTATCTACTGCATCATTCAGTTGATTTTCATGATTATCGTCACTATTAACTGACTGTAAGTTCACTACAGCCATAATCTTAAAAAGAATAACTTGACCGTGCTGCTCTTGCTGTAAGAAAAGAAAAGATAACTTTTGATTTGATTTTTCTATTGATCTATTATCTTATCTATGATTATTTTTTATGATTAATATAATAATCATAATGCATATTATACAAAATAATAATATAAATGCGTATAGAATAAATGATGTAACTAATATAATTTGTAGAAAATTCCAAATGATAACCAAGATTGATTTAATTGATTCCATTTATTAGCTATAGTTAAAAAAATCAGAACAACGCTAAAGATGAGTCTGAATAGGGAAGCTAAGTGGGAGAACAACAAAACTGAGCTGAACTAGCAAGATAGTGAAATGTTGCGAAATAATAGACGCGTGTAATTATTTTATGCTAAAACTAATCTACACGTCAGAAGGACTGGTTCAGAATTCTCAGAGCAATGATTGTTAGGCCCAATTTGATTGTTCTATACTTCCAGGGATTAAACCAATTAAAACGCAGTGATTGTTATAGGAGAGTGCATTAGTTGGCTTAATTGACCAATGGCACACAAGTCGATTTTATACGTCATATATTGATGATTACCAAAACACATATGTTTTTTGGTAGACCTATGTTTGGCTGGCTATATCTCAGCTTCTAGTGGGCCAATCTCCTTGATTCTTTTTTTAGAACATCAGTCAACACCTCAAGATAAATAATAAAGCATAATAATATTATGCTTTTTCTATTCTCTAATGATGATTATTAGCAATCATCCTTACTGCAGATGAATAGAACAATGCAAGTCTAGAGCAATCAAAACAAAATTCTTAATAACATCAAGTACAAAAGAAGAATAATTATAACCAATATGGCCAAAATTGCAGGAGCCGGCAAGAATTACAACTTACTTAACCATTACAGCATTCAACATATATACAATATAGGCCTCATCATCACTTCCTTTGTGGTGTTATATTTATTGTTCATTATTAGAAATTAATTATACACTCTTATGTTGACAACCATTTGCTGTGTTTATTACTTCAAATTGCTGTTCTATTTTCCTGTTGATGAAGCAAACAAACGTATAGAATTATCAGTCCACCACAAGCAAGGACAATGTTTATAACATATGATTCATTTATGTTGACTACGTTTAAAGCATTACTTTGTTGGTAACATTGTATTGTACAGATCATAAAATTGTTTGAAATATTTTTTTCATGGAACCTACATGTTGAAACATGATATGAACATACTTAAGCAATAGCCTGATAACAACATGAGCAAAAATATTTCTAACAAGTTATGTATGCAGTTGGTAAAGCCATAAGCCATGGAGCATAGTAAAATACTTTTTATAATGCCAGCGCTTATAGTATTTAGCTCTCTGAATTGTGGCTGTCCTTTTCAATGCATGTCAGTATCACTGGGCAGTTTGCTAAGCAGGCAAAAGTTTTCAAACTGGTATTAAACATATTTAAATATGCTCATAATAACATAATATTTAACATAGTACTAGTGAAAAATTTTGACAACATACAGCAAATATTACTTAACAAAAAAAAGTGCGTTTAACAGTTCTTCGGGCTGCAACTATCAAATTTTTTTTTTAGTTTTAAAAACGTGCAAAAATCTTTACAATAGCATCATATCTAGCGAGCATGTGTTCATCATCATTTCATGACTCAAAGTATTCTAGAAAATTATAGTTGGTATTTTATAATTCTTCAGCTGCATCACAAACATCCATGGCCTACCAACTTACAGGCGAGTCGTTTTAATCATTTTCACTATATTGTTCCGATAAAAAAGTTTATTATGATGAAAGAAGTCAATAAAATATTTGAAAATGGTTTGAAATGGAAGCGAAGCGTTTGGTCTGAAGCCCTGTGAATGAATTAATTTGATTAGTTTACATTATTGCATAAAAACCGCATCTGTAAACAGTCCTGGGAATGCCCATATTCTGGTTGTTAGGGTTTTGACACACCTTATGCAATACCGGAGTACTGGTTGTCAAGGCTCAAAGAATTAGGTTGCTACCATTTAGTGAAATAAGTTGCAAAACTTCACATATTATGCAAGCAAAATAATTATAATCCTGACATCGGACTGCAAGCAGTTTCATCAGAAGACATCAAGAGTTTTAAAACAAGATTTCTATGGGTTTTGCTGTAAAGTGTCAAAATTTAGTCAGTGCTAGTTGGCATTGAAAAACTGACAGCTATGAAAGCTGGAACAATTGAAAACACTGAAAAATGTGTTTGCAGCAGAACAGCAGATGCCAATCAAAGCAGCAACAAAAAAGAAACTCAAGTCGCTAGTGACACCAACAACCTTCAAACGTTTAAAAGAGCAGAACATTCAGCAAGGAACCTAGGGAGCATTCAATCACTAGAAGAGGTAGCAAGCAACGAAGACGTAGAGCCTTGAAGGATGAGAGTACAAAACAACTCTTAGTCTCATAAAATGGCCTGTCACTATGGCATATACAGCATCAGTAGACAACTGCCTACAGAAATTAACCACAAATGAGAAACCGTAACCAAATAGAGGTAGCTAAGTATACAAAGGGTATGGTCATCTTTGCTTGAGCTATTGAAAATCATACCAGATAGTTATTTTTGACTTCTTACTAATAAACAGTGTCATAGACACTTTGAGAGGTTGAAGCTTGATACTGTTATAAGATCGCCATCCCCGAATTGTTCTTGGCTTTACAACTTAAACTTGTTTGTCCCAGCCTCTGTCACTCAAACTTACTACTGATCAGTAGCACCATGCTGATATACTGTTGCAAACACGGGTTGCTTCACTGCTCCAACTTGGTTTTGCAACAAAGTTTATACCGGCATGTTGTTCTATTTATGCTAGTGATTGGTATTGCATATTTTATGCTTACACAAAAAATATCAAAGTCTCCAAAATATGGTTATGAAAAATAACCGGTGGGTTGAATGTCATTAAAATTCCTAACTTACATACATTGTATATATAAACATACATGTTGCTAAAATGAGTGAGATGTTCTCGTAAGAGTTACTTAATAGTAAATTAGAAGGCAAGTAGCAATAAACACCATCGTTGCTCTAATAAAAGGATTAATAATACACTAAAGTCTAGATACTGCCTCCAAGTGGTTGATTGCAAAACAACAAAGCTTCTGTTTTTAAACTGAGCCACTCCTGTACAGTACTTTAAGTTGGATTTACAATCAAAGGTAGATACGCTGATCAGTCTTGCAACCATTGATGAGCCCAAATATTCAATGAATTACTCATTGACTCGATCTTACACAGACTTATCCATAATAATAAATTGATCCTAGACGAATTTTATGATATTTTATAGAAAACTAGATAAAGTTTGTTTCCTAAACAGAGAGTAATGAAATATGACTAAATTACTAGGAAAGCTGACTTACATTCTTGCTATGCCTCTTCATATGAAGATCGGTAACAAACAAACTCCATACTATTTTTAACACATATGGAAGTCTAGGCTGTACTCCCAGCATTGCTGATTGCAACAGACCGCAATCACTCAACGTTGTGTCACTCCACGATAGCGTTTGTATTTGAATGTGATTAGCAGCTTCACCGTGGCTAAATGAACAGTACTAAGACCACCCATATGGTTTATTGCCCAAACACAGCTGAGAGAAACTGTTGGTTGTCCCATACATAATAGCGAAATAGTAAAAAACCTTTAGTTTTATTAAGCATTATCTAGTAAAATAAACTAACAAACAAGCAGTATATATTTACAGCAATAGTTTAGCTAGATAATCACAATGGTATTTTTCTTAATCAAACATATTTGTTGCAACAACTGATTCTAAAGAATTAATAGTAGTTAGTCTATTATTTCGCATGTTTTATTATTAATTTTAGTAGCAATTATTTTGCTGCTTCTAAAAGGCCAAGAGTAAAATATGTCTTTATTTATGAAGAGATACCAGCAAAATTTGTTTTTGATTTATTTTACAAATGCTTCCTCATTTGCCCATTCTGCCAATTTCATATCTTCGTAATTTTATGTTAGAAGCAGAATTTTTGATTTTAATTACAGTTAAGATAAACAGAAAATAACTTTTCATGTTGAAGTGTATCAATTGATCACAGATGTTTGGCAATGAGGATTGGCAGCAGTGGAGCATTTGTGTATAAACTATGACAAGTATTTGCATACAAAACAGAGAATATACATTTTAAATGCATTGTCATTCGTTTGAAAATTAAAGTTATTCAGTAGACTTAATAACTTGTAGTTAATAGTGTTTGCTAGGTAAAAATATCAAATGGTTTTTCATATTAAAAAAACTAGTGATATTATTATCAACAATTAATAATAATAACTTTAATTACTTAATAGCTATTAAAGGTGCTAAACAATTTATCACACAAAGGATCAACCAATTAATACAACAGCACTAATCTGAAATCAATCATTCAGTCGTTAGCATTTTGAGTGCGACTGGTTCTTGCATATTTAAATGTTTCCATTTGTATAACTGAATGATGATAATGATGATGATAACAGCTGGTGATAAATGAATTATAATAGAAATGGCTCATTTAGGAATACTTTATTTGCATAAAAAGTAACATAAAATCTAGAAAACACCATTAAGAATCCTATTTTTTATCACAGCATTAATTTAGATATTCACTATTTTTGTCAATAATGTGTTTCTGCCAATGTCACTTTATTTTAAGAACAAAATGTATAATTTAGAATATGGTACAATATTTGAAAATGTTACTTGATTAAGTAATGATTCGAGAACACAAAAATATGCTTGCTGCTGAACAACAGACGATCAGAAAAGGAGCAATCAAAACATAACTTAAACAGCCAATAACACCCACAACCTTCAACTCACTGTAAAAGCTGAAAATTTAGCAAATAGTCTAGAGCCCACTCATTTCACTGAAAGAGGTGGCATGTCACAAGAATAAAGCTTTAAAAAACAGCGAATCAAAAATTTTTTGCCAAATTGAGAGGCCTGTCACTATGGCCATCGCAGCACCAGTGGACATTTACATATGAAAATTAAAATTGAAACTAAAGGCCAGAACAGCTTAGAGCTAGGTACACAAAGGATTTTGTGATCTTCTCTTGAGCTATTAGAAATCATATAAAATGATTGTAACTTTTGACTCCTCAATAAATTAAGTTATAAATACTCTGATAAGTCAGGGTTTGGTACTATAAGATGATTATCTCTAAATGTGCTTTTCGTAAACTCACAACTCAAAATCGTCCATGTGGAAAACTTATATTTTGGACTTACTGCCGAACATTAAAATCATAACACACAAAATTATGCAACTATGGTAGATTGAAATTTTTGACAATACTGCGGAAACATTTATTACATTACTGCCTCAACTTGGTTTAGCTAAAACTATAATTTTTCAGCTGAACTGTGCCCTTTGAGCGACATAAAAATTTGTCTTGAGAGAAATTAAGTAAAGGTCTAAAGGCTTGATGTGAGAACAAATGCCCTTAGAAGTGTTTAATTTTACTAATCATAGTGATTTTAAGTTAACGCTTCTTTAATCATGAAGTAGCGCCTTATTATATCCTTAGGAAAGCTTGCAATAATAAGTGTTAGAAAATCAACAATGATAATTATCAAGCGACTTTCATGTTCAAATCGTTACTAGTTTTGTTTCTACTCAATATATATGTCAAAGCAGCTTTCGAACAATAAAATATGACAAAGGTTTAAACAAAATGTATTATAATTTTTAGTATAGAAGTGTGTATGAAGTATATCCATGTTTAGATAGGTCATGTTGCTGTACGAATATTAGAAATGTATTCATTATTTTGCATTTTTTATTGTCACAGATTGTAGACAATTTTCTAAAGAGCCTAAATTCATATCCATGTAATCCATCTTATCTATCTTATTTATCTTTTTAGCGAGTTGAGAGTCACACAAATAATCTATCCTATAAAAGCATGTTGTGTTAAATATGCTAAAATTTGACATTGCATCTTACTCAAAAGTTGTTAAAATCTACCAACTATGATTTTGTGAAATAACTGGCTGCATATATTTCATTAAACATTTAATTTACTTATATATACAGATATTGCAGAAACAAAGTAGAGGTTACTGTGAGAGTCATTCTATACTAAACATAAACACAGGTAGCCATAAATATCATTGTTGCTGTTAGGACATTACAATGGACAATGAATTCATTACATTGTGAATGAAATTTACTATGTCATTATAGCACTAGAAATTCCACTGTCGTACAGCCCATGACCAAAGTGATATTGGAAAATAGAAAGGGCACTGATGGTTGAGAAATGCAATATTAGCAGTCAAATGGCACTGCAGTGCAATAGGATAAGTGCAATGGTAGCTGTAATGTACTGGGTGTGGGTGTTATTGTATACAACAAACAGCAATAATGAAAGGAAAATATTATATGTTTGTATCTCTCTCCCAGCAATAGAAGAAATGCAATATTGGCCAATATTAGGAGTAAAATTCACTGATATTATTAGAATAACCAATATTATTAAAATATTAATAGTATAAAACCAATGCACAATTTTGTTTACATTTCAAAACGTCATAGCGAACAATATCAAAAAGTGATATTTATATAGATTTTTAGAAAATCTATTTGAAATAGTGTTTGGTCATGACAAGCAGCAATAATGAAAGGAAAAAATTATATGTTTATATCTCTCCCGGTGCAATAGGAGAAATGCAATATTAGAAGTAAAATGTGCTGATATTATTAAAACAACAAATATTATTAATATAGTAATACAGTAGTAATAGAAAACCAATAAACAATTTTGTTTACATATAAAAGCGTCTTAGCTAACAATATCAAGAAGTATCAAAAAGGATATCTAAACTTTGTAATAGTAATACAGTAATAATAGAAAACCATTGCACAATTTTGTTTACATTTCAAAACGTCAGAGCTAACAATATCAAGAAGTATCAAGAATAATATCTAAACTTATAATTAAATATCGTAATCTCATAAGAATCGTTAGAAAAAATTATCATCGTCATTTCCTTTACTTACACTGCATTGGACGTCAGTTAGAATACCAAAGTACTCGAATTTTTCTAAAACGTCAGATACTTTGAAATCGGCAAAGATGAAACAATTTCAGTACTCCTACGTTAGTGACAGAAACCTTCGACAAATGCTATTGACTGGTGAAATGTGCACGTTATTTTTTTCGCGAAATGCGCTCGACTTTATCGTTCTATTCTCTGTTGCTCAGCGTTTCAATTTCCGGACTTAACTTTTATTAATACAAGCTTTTCAAGCGTTTTTTTGACGATTTTCGCCCAAATTAATCTATTTGTGTATAATCCGATCAGATGGGTAAGTTTTAAGAGAATTTCGATAATTTAAAAAGACTTGGTAACATATTTAAATAGGTTTGTATTTGTTTTGTATCGTTATTATAATTTAACTAATCTAAAAAACGATGGGTATATTTGTTGATGAAATTTCAAGACAAGGATTCGTCTCATTGTTGATGAATAGTTTTCGTAAGTTGTGTGTACATGCATTTATCATAAAACTCTCATACTTCGCTTCCGCTCGTTTGTTCGTGGTATTATACATAAGCTAAGAGTCACACAAATAATCTGTCTTATACATGCTTGTTGGTCTAAATATGCTAACTATTGGCATTGCATATTACACAAATGATGTAAAATTCTACAAACTATGATTATGTAAAACAACTGGTTGCTTGAATGTCATTAAAACATCTAATTTACATATGAATACATATTTTGCTAAAACAAATGCCATGTGGTTGTAAGTGTCACTCCATAGTGAACTTAGCCACAAGTAGCAATAAATATCATTGTTGCCCAAATAAAATTTTAAAAAACATACCGAGATTCAGATACTGCCTACAAGTGGTTGCTTGCGGAACAACAGATGTGCTGTATTCAAAGTAAACCACTTATAAACTTATTGAAACTTGATGACATTCAGAGGTAGGCATACTGACGTGTTCCACAAGTTGTGAATTTAAAAATTTTGTTAGTCATTCAATGGCTTCATTTGCAACAGGCTTTTTTATATTATTGTATTAATCATACACCTAATTTAATACCTGATTGAATATTAAATACATCATAGCTGCCAATTAAAAGTAACGAAATATGTCTAAATTTCTTAATTATTAGGAAAATTCTGAAAAGCTGACCTACATTTTTTCAATACTTGATTTATAAGAAATATTGTGGCTGACATACTCCATACTATGTTTCACATGTGCACAAGACAAGGCATCAATCTTGGGCTGCTGATTTGGCAGTAACCGGCGATCATCACTTTTAAGTCATATCGCGCTGTGATAGCTTTCGTAATTACTTGATCATACCTAGATGTGCAGAACCACCTATATATATATATAAAAAAAAAAATTGTTTCCTCACCCCGGATACCCCAGTATGGGTGGTAAATTCTGCTCTAACTCGGGTCTCCTACCAGAGACCTGGGAGTTTGAGCACTCGTCTCAAGATCTTAGCTGTTCCCAATAGCGCACTTTTCTGCAACTCACCTGAGTTGATTGTTGTTGGTATTTGGGCAAGCCACATTTTATGCGCCGGTGTTATTGCGCCCAGTGCCCCAATCACTACTGGGATTACGGTTGTTCTTACATTCCAGCATTTTTCAATTTCTTCTCCAAGAGGGAGATATTTTTCTACCTTTTCTTTTTCTTTGCTGGCTATATTGTAGTCATTGGGTACTGCTATATCTATTATAGTAGCCCTCTTGTTCTCCTTGTCTACCACCACTATATCTGGTTGGTTTGCTAGGACATGCTTGTCAGTTTGAATGTAGAAGTCCCAGAGGATCTTAGCGCGGTCATTTTCATTGACCTTACCAGGAGCTTCCCACCAGTGTTGTGGTTTATTAAGGCCATACTCATCACATAGACTTCTATACACAATACCTGCGACATGATTATGCCGCTCAGTGTATGCGTTCCCTGCTAGCTGTCTGCATCCACTGATGATGTGTTGGATGGTCTCAGGTGCATCTTTGCACAGTCTGCATCTAGGATCGTCTCTAGTGTGATAGATTTTCGTTTGGAGTTGCCTTGTTGGGAGCACTTGCTCTTGGGCTGCCATGATTAGCGACTCTGTATTGGCCGTTAGGTTTCCTTTGTTCAGCCACATATATGTCATATATATGTCACATATATGTCATATATATATATATATATATATATATATATATTTATATATATATATATATATATACATATATATATATATATATCTATATATCATTGGCCAACTGCTGCAGAGATAAATTATGTTCCTCAATGCAAATTAGTTTGATAGCAGAAAAAAACCATTTCTTTGTAAAAGAAACGTTTTGGTTTTTTTTACAAGAAACAGAAAAAAAGTTATAGTTTTATCTACAAACTAGCAAACAGGTCATATGGACTTTTTCTACGCATTCAGCTTTGCTATCAAAACTATTCTTTTTGACAGTTCATTATATTTCTTATAGGGTTTTAATAGCTTTTAGAGTTTTTACTTTATGATTTTGCAAGTTTTTTTGGTAAAGAAGGTTAGTGTAATTAGTTTGCCTGCATAGCAAATTTTACAGCACACCTTCAGGACACAATTATTATATACGATTTTATCCCCTTACAAAATGGAACATAATGATGTTTTCATCTTAACATATGAATCTTATTTCCCATCATAAATTCAACAAATTTTTTTACCCAGTTCAATTTTGACAGTCGGTGTAATTATTGGGTGCGTCAAAATAAAAAACACCTCAAATTTCTGTACGCCCAAAATATTTTCAAATTGCCTGAAAAAGATACGAAGATTAATTTATCTCAGCTCTACAATTCTCGTATGTAAAACAGTGATTTTTTCCCTGAGAAACTAGTAAAAAAACTTGTGTCGTAATTCCTTTAAAAAATTCCACGATCAAACAACTTTCTTCAACCTGCTAACAAAAATACATATCATTACAAAACAGCATCATTCAGGTTTATTTGTCAAAATAGTTTAAAAAGGTTCTAATAAGATTGGCTTAATTTATATTGATAACAAAGCCAAAAACTAGTAGGTGATAACATTTCAGTAATGAAAATTTTAAAGTCAGTAAAGTGTTTGAAAAATACTAGTTAAAACTTAGCTTTAAGTGTTTGCTTAGTAGGCTAATCTTATTTGAAGTGAACTGGAAGTTTATGTTATACATACATTTGTTTTGAAGGTAAAAACACTCCGCGGTACATATACTGCACATAGCATAGTGCAATATTAAAATTTAATGCGGATCTTTACAAATAAATACATCAAAATACTAACGTTATCATAGGTAACTATAGTTTTTGAAGTTAACATACTATTTTATTACTAACTTTTAATATGTGCACTACTTGTGAAAAATTGTAATATTTTTTGTGATTGTGACGAATGTAATTGCATATTTATGTGTGTACATACATACAAATGTGTTTACATATGAACATACATGTGTACCTACCTATATAAATATGTGCATATACAACTAAAGATATGCAAATACACACACAAGTGCATATATTCATACTTGCAAACCTGCGGGAATGTACGCCTACTTGCATGCGTGCAAGAGCAAATATGTGTACTGTATACGCATGTAAACACATATATAGTTAAATGCATGTTTCTATGCACATGTATATGCATGGTAGCCAAAGAGAATACAAAAATTTTGCAGATGAACAATGAGAGAATTAATTGTTATCAATAGAAGCCATGTAGACACAAGCATAGATGCATACAAACATTGCAAATGTATTCGCGCAAATATTTAAGTAAGCATATGTATGTACATGCATGTTTGTGCACATACGCTGATATATGTTCATAGTAGAGGAGGGTGAGTTAAGTTGAACCTATGTTCAAATTGAACCACCATAAGATTTGCTTTCTTCTGGATAGCTTAGACCAAATGTATAGGTCACATCACTAGCACAATGTGATTACACCATTTCTTCTGAATAGCCAATAGTACAGCATGGCAATATAGGCTAAAACTTTGCATTATTCAATTTTGCTGCCTAAAAGTGAATATGATGACATAATAGTCTTTGAAGCTGGAAGGTAAAAATTCATCTTGGCTTCTGCAATTTTTTTATTTTTAGATGTCTATTGGATAGAAAACAATTATTGAATATGGTTATTTCAATTGAACGCAAATGTTTACTTTCATTTAATGAATCATTTTTGTTCTTTTTATGGGGCAAGTTAAACCAAGGTTGATAAGTATCAGTATTAAAAGTGATCGATTTTCCTCCACTTGATGTTTCTATGGAAACTTTCATGAGGAAAATGGCTTTAACACATGGCATAGATCAAATTGCCCTAACACAGTACAAGTTAAAGAAAGAAAAGAATGACCGAACTGTGATCAGCTATTCTGGCACAAAGATAGCACACGTGATCTTCACCAATTAAATGGAAAAATAATTAGTCTCTCACATGAATGAGCTGACCAATTCTTTCTATGGGTTGTGTAAGGAAAAAACTTTGGAGCTGGCTTATGAATTTTCAATAAAGATTCAGTTAAAAGTATCACAATCCTGGGTAGCGAATAAGCAGGCAGGTAAAGTTAGGTATGGTAATTTGTTGTAGACATTATAAACAATAAAATATCTGATTTAAAGTAACGAAAAGATTTGGACAGATAAAGAGAGATGAGGAAGTCATCAATAATTAATGACACACCTCTCAAAGAGACTATTGAGATTGAAAAATTAAAGTAGTCATAGCCTAAGGTCCTAAAGTCAGTGAATTGTTAAGCACCCTGTGGTCAATAATTTTGACACCAGCAAGGATGAGCCAGAACCTGCGCTATCCGAACACTTGTATGGCAATGCAATTGCAGAAGGAGAAGAAATTCAAGCAAATGACATTCGTGCAGGAACTTTGGTGACTGATGAATATAAAGGAAAAAACAAAATGGGTCTACAATGCTTAGATTGAAGCCATATTTGGTCAAGAGAATGAGATTGAAAAAAGAAAAAAGCCTAAAAAGAGTTGAGCACTTCAATCAGGTTATCAAGCCCGCCATCAATGATTCTTGCCCTAATGGAATTGGCAGAATAGTAAAAATATTAAAACCAATCTCAGAAGAAATTAAGGGTCATGACATTGGTGGTTTAGCCTTTTAAATTGACAAGAAAAACAACATTATACGCTAGATGTAACTTATATTGTCATAATTTGCTGCACAATATATTATTCCTACTTGAAACTTAATTTGCTAGATCATTACTACCATATGTTCAACTTGCCCCAGTAGGGGGTTCAACTTGAAATAGGGTCGGGGAAAGCTGAACCGGCTAACAGCGGTTTTTAAATAACCAGCCATGAACTAAATTGTATGGCTATTCACTTGTAATGATGATGTTACATTGAAAACAGTTCTTTGTTTCCACCAAAAAAGTTAAATAAAGCAAATATCAATATTTAGTGATATTATCTGCCTTTTTGTAAAAATTGATGCAACTTACCCTGCCCTCCCCTGCCTATACTTACGTGCATACTTACCCATACACAACTACATACATACATGTATCTAGGTGAACTCATCTAGTCAACAAAAGAAACACATATTTGAAGCAAAAGCATTGAATTTCTCAATTATTAAAGTTTAAAAAATTGCTTATATATGTTTAAAAAGTTAGTAAGATTAGAGCTGGTTTCAAATATTTCAACACTGTTTTGAAATCAATAGAACGCTTTTGTAGGTATTGGCCAGGTTGTGAATGTTACTGAAATCGTAAATGCGCATCAATAAGTATGCACTGATGCTTAAATGTTAAATTCAACAGTGTTGTAGTTATGCTGTTTTGAGAATTTTTATCAAGTGGCATTAACAGTGGTGAGGCAGCAGTAAGAACTTCACAGCCATGCAAAACGTAACATGATTATTTGAGGGTTTTCTTACTTCCACATTGCATTCGAGCGCAGCATATTTTCGTGAACACCAATCACAGATCAATGATAATTATAAAACCAACAGGATAGGCAATGGCTGTGATAATGGGGTTTAATAATCGAGCTCTGTTTGGAATGTGCTAGCCTGGGTTTTGGATCTAACACAGTTCTCACGGGGTAGTCGCGGGGCCTTGTTAGGTTTTGGAAAAAACGATTTCCTTTTATCGTGTCATTAGCTTATTCAGTCAGTAGACCACCGCGGTTCACCATAGCAAACCTTGAATTTATAAAGTGTAAGAGTAATGTCGGACAAAAGTATGTCCATAGAAAGCAAAACATTTCAACTTACCCATTTTTACCAATTTTGTGATTGGTAGGGGTCGCGATATATGCTTAAATTTAGATAAAATTTACCCTGAACCTCCCCAACAAGTCCTCTTTTCCCTAGTTTTTGATTAATATTTTGTCACTTCTAATATAAAATGACAAAGTATTTCATTGTTGTCACATTTTTTGACCTAGAAAACAAGATGGGACAGCAGGCAAAGCTGTGCAGTGTAGTTTTCATACTCAAAATCTAAATATAAATCTTAACTAAGGCCATTTCACAACAACAACTATAAATATCACAAATGCTTGTAAATAGCAATTGGCTGATCATAACTGTGACAATGATGTTGGCCACTATATTTATTTGAAAACAAAATGAAACCAACAGATCGGTAAAATAATTATTACTCACTATAACAAGTACATATGAGAGTTGAAGCGCAAGGTCATGAGCTTGCTAAATATAGCTTCTTAAAATTTAATGTATTGCTGTGCAGAAGTTTAAAAAGTTAGCAGTATCAGCTAATCTATGGTGTAAACAGATACTATTGCACTATTATTTATTGCACTATTGTTATTACACTATTGCTAGTTTTATACCTAGTGTATTGAGGATTTGAAGACATAGCGCAGAAGGAGCTGATTTTCAGCAAATGCCTACCATACAATAAAAATTTGAAAACAGCTGGAAAATTACAATTTGCTGTAATCTTGCAGTACAGATTTAATGCAGTGCCTCACAACACTTGTGTTACACAAGTACGCATATACAATACATTAAAATACAACAAATTCTAAATAACATCAATGAGTATCATCATCATCATCGAATTGTAATATTGAATGATAATAGAAATTGATTTAGTGTCGTGGATGCAGTGGATGAGCCTGAAGATGAGAAAAAAACTGAAACAGAAATAAGATGGCAAAAGAAATAATGACCTTTACCAATGTGGAATGCATGTCTAAACACACTAAGGAGACACTCGCTACATCTTATGTTGGCTCTAAACAATGAAAAAGCTTATAGTGAAGATCATCAAAGATAACTTAGCTGCCATTGACCATAAGAGCAGGGAACCATTTTGTAAAGAGTCACAGTGACAAAGTCCTGGCTATCTCCCAAACATTTAGTTATATTTATTTGTAATTTATAAAATACATATTAAAAGTAATGTGTAAATGGTGGTGTGTTCTCTAGTTCCGTCATTGATATAATCCCTTTCCAAAGAATATTGAGATTCTAAATATGTTCAATTTTAAAGTCTAGAATGGGAAAACTCTTGAGTGACCACAGGATCTGTCAATTCATATAAAACGGGTACCGGGTCCTCCTCGATCACTCGTATATGCGATTATGCGGCGATTAGACCTCTTTGTACCCTTATCGCTAGAGTTAATTGAAAAATTGAACAGAACATGTTTGATCTAAAAATTCTGCACAATTTATGCATTTTATTTTAGGCCGTAAAAATAAACTAAATCAAATTTCAACATATTTCTCCCAAATCTAAAATCTACATCCAATTGCATCCACGTTGAATAATCTGCATAAGCAGATTACCTTTAACTTGCTTATATGTCATTTGTCTTGTCAAACCTTGTTGTTCTAACATACTAATTATTCAGCGCTAAAACCAGTCATAACATCAAGGCTGCACTATTTTGTCAAACAAATTTAGCTCATTTTTAAGCATTTGATTTTATCCACTCAATTTGTAAATGACAGCATATTAGAGTACAAAAGGTACATTTGAGACTGTGATTTAAGTTCACAATTTTTAGCATTATATATAAATCACAAGTACATGTGTCTACTAATCGGTATGTCTAGCTATAGCTAATAAAATCTTGAAATAAAAGCTTGCTTCGTGTTTGACATGGACTTACAGAGCTAGCAACCACAAGTTTCTACACATACATTTTACCACTGAGCTACACAGTCCTTAGAATTATGTTGCTCTTATCAAACACCATATACCATTTTCTCAATGTCCCGGGTTAAATGACGTATGAATGGATACACTGCACTCTTGAGTCCTGATGCCCTGCTATACAACATGTGTTCTCTTAAGCCTATGAAACTTACTGCTTCTTTGTCTTCATTACACTAAAGTGGATTTGTTTTGGTCATATAATGTCAACAATAATTTCTCCAAAAGAAAACTTTGGAGATTGTTGTACTGATTATGAAAAATAACGCGCAGCTTTTACTATAACATCTTTATCTGATATGGAAAATCAGCTTTACAAATGGCAAATTTTTATAGTTATATTTCATTTTTATGCTATATTTTTATTGCATATTGTTTATTGTTCATTGTTCAAGCGAACAATAAAAAATAGTTATTATTACTCACTGAAAAGGAATAATGAAAATATTATTCATCTATGGTGAATAATATTCCATTCTTGCTACTTGTTTGCGAAAGAACTTTGTAATCATTGACACATTATTAATAATGAACTTGCAGGAAGTTTTGGTAGCTTTTATGAGAGAGTATTAAGACTTTCTTATCATTTTTGATTATGTCTGATGCTTGAGGTGATTTTACAGCCAAAATGCTGAAAAATTCAAATTAAAAAAAGTTGATTGTAGTTCAAAGCCTCAGATCAAACGAAAACATGATTATGACGTTTATAGTCCCGAAGAGACTTGAACGCAACATCAAATATCAACATAGCAATGATAGCATCAGTGACGCCGTTTTACATGCATTTTCATTCTGAGCATTTCAACCACCATCGATCTTTGTCAATTTCGATCCTAATCTATTTTGGCAGTCAGATTGCATCAAACATCACAAACAATTGAAAATAAATTTTGAATGAATTTCACAAATAAATTCAAAATACAGAATAGGTCAAGAATTACTCTCCACAACAGTTTCTCATCTTAAGCTCAAAAAAAGTCAGAATGAAGTGAGCTGTTGGTTAGCGAAGCTGCTGATCTGTGCAAAATCACTAGACTAAAACTAACGATGAAATAAATATTTTAAGTTATGAATGACCAGGCGGCTGAGGTAAATTGTGTAATTACACAGCTTGGCTCGGCAGAGCCAAGAGAGATTTGAGCCTACCGTACAAGACCAAGCTTGGAAAAGACCAGATCAGCAAAAAGTATGACATGTTAGCTGCTAAACAATAAAGATGGTTAGTGATTGAACACAGAGTAGGAACTTAGGCAATGGACCACCTGCTGGGCTGGCAGAAGACTGCTATTTAAACGTCTAGATATGAATGCAGAGCTGAAGCTTTCCTTATAATATACAATAGGCAAGATGATCGATGACGGAACTGGGCGAGGGAAATACCATATGCAGTTTAATTTATCTATAAACATTAATTGTGTTTTCATGTATTTGTTTATGTAAGTATATCTATATCTGTCTACTCAATTTAGAGGTTGGCTCAATGTGGAGCAGTAAAGGGTTCACATTGGAACCTTTACATTTTTTTCCGAGACTTTGTAAACTCAAGTTAAACCACTATGCAAAGTGCCTTGACCACTATATTTAGTAGGTCACGTTAGACTCATTTTTACATGAAAGAGATTGTTACAACTCATTATGCTTTTATAATTTTATGATCGTCAAGCAATTGTGGAGTAGTGGGATAGTAGGGTAATGTTTGTTGGTTTATAGTTACCAAATTTTCTATTTTTACAAGTGTACACAAATGTCTAAATGCAAGCATAAAACCATTAAAATGGTTAAAGGTTGACTTGCAACAAAATCCACATTACAGTTTTTTGATATCAAAAGATTCACCATGTCTTGCTCTGTTGTGTTGTAGGCTCAAAATATGTAGAAATGTTATTACAAGCTCTTAAAAGCTGAAAAAACGAACAGTCGATCGCAGCCACAAAGACCGCCATAGTTTGGATTCTCTTTCTGAAATGGTTCAAATGTGACGTAGTTGCGGTAAATGGTTTTTGTTTACACTTTCATGCAACCTTATTCGTCGAAATGTTTTTGCAAAAATACTTCATGCATTCAATAAAACCATCTCTATTATTCTTACGTGTTCATTTTGACGTCATTGTAATGCTGTTACTTTTAGCAGTGGTAACTTATAACTTACCATAAAAATTCATTTAATTTTTTAACCTTATCTCGAAGAAGTACTTATCATTGTCTGATAATCAAGACGAGCCTGTTGGTCACTTGTGATAATCCAAAGTGCTGCAAAAATTATTTGCGATGTATTGGGTCACATGATCAGATTACGACTCGAGAATTAGATCAAACCGAAACAAAACTGTAAAGTAGCGAGCATCTATATTTGATACGGGGTCTTTGGTACAACCCAAAGTGTTTGTCATAAACTAGAGCTACGATAAGTTTTATATTGAGCTTTTTATTGTCCTTTCAATTCGCGTGAGAACATTGCGTGACAAGAAAATAACCAAACTTTAATGACTACGTCAGAGAAATAAACACATTCCAATATACAGGGCTGTTCGTTTTTGAGCTTTCAAGAGCTTGTAATCACATTTCCACATATTTGACGCCTACATCGCGACAGAGTAAGACAAGGTAAATATTTTGATACCAAATAACTGAAAGTTGAATTTTGTTGCATGTCAACCTTTAAAGTTTAAAAAGCATAGGTTTTGAACATGATCGCTTGTTCATTTTCAATTTCCCATTGTCGACATTATTATTGTATACTTCAAGTCTTCAACTAAAGCAAAAGCTAACATATTTCTTTTAACTTGTACAGAGTAAACTCTGACCGTTTCACATTTGCACCAATTCATACTTGTTATTAGAGCAAGGAGTTACTTCACCTTTTGTGAGAGAGAGAATCCTAATGAGAGCAAACTTGTTAGGAACTTCCATTGCATCACGCTGAAGGGTTTTGATGCAAGCTTCAAAACCCTTCTTTGATTGAGAATTATAATTGTCATTATTTGCTGGCTGTGAACAACTTTGGACAATCTGTAGTCTACAGCCCATCATAAATTTCAAACTACATTTCATTGTACTTGATAAAGCTTTGGCATGCTCAGATTAGTAAGCTTTTGTCTAATAATAGAGCTATACTGATTACCTCGAATGCGTAACCAGTATATTGTTTACATTCCAAACTCCAAGTAAAGACTAAGTCAATATAGTTATTGTTTAAAAAGCCAAGTGTTGAATTTTCACCATTCACATTTTCACCATTTGTTTCGATTTCACTGATGCTGAAACAACAAACGAAAATGTCCTCCTCTATGCTTGTGGTTTGGTAAACTAAGGCTAAATCTCCCACTTATTATCTAATGTAAGCCCAGTATTTTATCAAAGGGCAACTTAACTCAATTCACTTAAAACATTTGGTTGGAAATTTTCAGGGCCATTGTTCATTGTTTTATTATTGGCATTAGATTCTACCACTGAAATATTAGAGTTTTTGCATAATATTTTATAACTATGCAGTTTCTTTGCAGTTAATTACATCAGATAATATTTAAGAGATAACCTTTGCCACCAACCACAGTACTAATCATGCAAAATGTTACCACCCATAAAAATATACATATTAAGAGTGTCACTATGCAAATCAGCAATGAATACAAATGATTATGTAAAAAGAAAGCACCAATCCAAAATGAGCAAACAATAAACCCAATAAAGTGAAATATCATCTTTCATTGTAATTTTTCAACAATCATCTTTTAGTGGCAGAATTTTATGGTCCAAAGAAAATATTATTTTTAACATGCCTATTGATTTTACCTTTAATGGCCATACTTCTTTGTCATAACTCGCAAACAACAGCCGTAACAACAGCCGTAAAAAAACATAAAAATAGTGTAATGTACAATTTGTTGTCTTTTAAAACAAATAGATCTAATTTATTTTTGATAATCTTCGATTTGAAAAAAAAACATCTTAAATAAACAAAAATGTTTAAATCTCAAAACCCATACACTTACTCTCTCACAGAAATATCAGACTTTGAAAGACTGACAAGTTTTTATTTATAAATAATAAAACCAAAATAAGCCCAAATAAACTTTTTTTTCAGTGGCCTTTATAAAACAGTACTTTTCATTACTTTATTAGCAGTCAAAGTGAGTTGAGGATTTGAGGTGGTTAGCCATTAGCAACGATTAGAAACCTTTTAATTAATTTATATCAATTGTAGAATATACATGTAAATGAACCCATGAGTACAAATTATAGGCAATATTCGATTTGCCGATGAAATGGTTAAATTTGTCTTCTCGATATTCTGTCAAAGTGTTGGCAAATTATGACACAACCATTTCATTGAAGGCGGCCTCTAATAAAGATTTGCTCTAAGAAAAGATTCATAAAATAGAGCGCCATAGCCTTCAAATCAATGATATTTTGTATGTAGACAAAGTTTATGAAAAAGTATGTCCTATAATAGCTTTACCTCTACAAATAACTGTGTTTATCAACTATTATGGCTGTTGATTGACTAATCAGGCTGTTTGAAGTAAGAGTCGAATGGTTCAGACTGCCATTCTTTCCTGGCTGAAGGGCAACTCCTCACCTTTTTATCTTCTCACCTTCTGACCTTTCGAGAAGTTGGTGAGAAGGTGAGAATGTAAACTATGCATATTTTTACATAAAGTTAAAGTTTGCTAGTGTTCAGAAGTATAAGATTTTGAGAGTTTGAACTACATGAGTGCAATTTTCACCTACTACGGTAACCTTTACTTTGTCTTATAACAAGCTAAAGAGCTCCTCTTTTTGTGATTGGTCTCTTCTAAAGTTACCATCTTTCCTTCAATATTTATGATAACAATGTAATCTGTGCAAATGTCTATTTTCCTTATATTTAGGATAAATTGTGTAATGCTTTAGAGTTGGTGGTGTCAATGCCAATATTGTCCCAAAATGTGAATTCTTTCAAATGATAATAACAGAAAACAAGTTCTAAAATTGCAATAAGCATTACTAAAAAAACATAATCATTCACTTTAAATTTCCATATAAACAGTTTGAATTGAAACTGTTTTAGTAACAAATGACAAAGATTGTTTCATGATTATAATGTGAAAATATCAAATTTAGGGACCTAATGTGATTAGGTTTTCTTGTTTTTCTTATATAAATTCCATTGTTTTGAATTTGGTTAAGTTTTTTAAAACATTTTGTTAGCTTTGATCATTTTTACAGCTTTTTATTTAGTTTACAAAATCTTTCAAATTTGCAATTTAGTACTCAAAATTCACTATATGCGAGTCACTTGTCAGCATTTTATAGCAAAAATCAGGTTGTAGAAGTCGCTAGTTGATTGGCCTATAACAGTTGCAGTGAGCAAAAAACATTTTACCAACCTCCATTCTATTGGAATTCATGAAAAATTAGCCCCAATACAATTCAAATTTCAACAGTCATTTTGAAAATTGTGCTTTCTAGGTGGTCTCCAGAAAGCACCTAAAACACACCTAAAAATATGGGTTCTTTCCTTGCACTTTTATTTGGACTAAAAAAGTGCAAATGAATTTGATAAAAACTAATACTAGCCATTAAGATCAAATTCAAAATTAGATAGAAAAATATTTGTTAAATGACTAATAGTTCTGATGTAAAAAAATCTAATTGAATCAGCAAGGGAATGCATATCAGTGCTACCGTAAGTATGAATAAAGCATCCACTAAAAGTTTTGAGGAAAAGCCAATTGTTAAATAACTTTATTTTAGAAGAAAACAGTTTGAAAAGCCTTTTTCAGTACTCAGGAGCTTGCTAAGACATACTTATAATGACTTCCATCATGTCAGCTTTTCTATACTGCGCTTTATCAGAGGTACTGCTTGAATTACTTATTTGCTGTCAGTTAGTTCTAGCACTCCATCAAAAAAGAAAAGCAAGATGGAACACCTTAAATAAAACAGTATTTACTGAAACCTTTTCTAGTTCCTAGTCTGTATGATTTAGAAATATGTTAAAGGTTGACTTGCAACCGATTCAACATTAAAGCATTTAGGACCAGAGGGTTCACCACGTCTTACTCTGTTGTGTTATAGATGAAACTATGTGTCAGTGTGATTACAAGCTTTTAAAAGCTTAAAAATGAAAAGCTATTCACAGCCATCAGAAAAAACGGCATAAATTGGAATCTCTTTAAAAACAGCTCAAATGGGAGGTAGTCGAACGGAATGGCTTTTGTTTACGCTTTCATGCTACCTCATTTTTAAATTTTTCTTCACAAATGTACTTGATATATTCAATAAAACTATCTATATTGTCCTTACGCGTCTATTTCATCATCATTTTAGTGCTGTCACTCTGAGCAGTGATATCTCAAAACTTACCTTAAACATTGGTTTAATTTTTTAACCTTAGCTCGAAGGAGTGCATATCATCATCTATAAACTTGAGAAGCTTGGTGGTAACCTGTGATAGTCAAAAAATGCTGAAGAAGTTGTTTGCCCCATTTGGCAGGCATTATGAATCACATGATCAAGTTATGACTAAATTATGAGACCAGGTTGAAATGAAACTGTAAAGTAGCCAGCATCTACATGTATATTTGATGCAAGCTTTTCGGTAGAACACAAAACGTTTGTCATAAACTAGCGCTACGAGGCGTTGTACATAGTCTTTTTTTGGCTTTTAATTTCGCATTATAAAATCATGTGTCAAAACCATAACCACAATGTTTGAGTACGTCATCAAAATACAGAGATTCCAAGCTTCGACATTTTTTGTGTGATGGTTGCGAGAACTGTTCGTTTTTAAGCTTTTAGAAGATTTCACATATTTTGCACCTACAACACAGCAGAGTAAGGTATGGTGTACCTTTTGATATAAAACAAATGTAATGTGCATTCTTTTGCAAGTAAACCTTTAGGATAATATAGGCTAATTGAGAAGGTGAATAATGTATGATGATTTCTGGTAAAGCACTAGGGGAAAAGACCGGAAACCAATAGAGGCACTAAACAGAAAAAAAAGTTTCGCAGTTATTTGGGCTAGAATCATAAAAATTTGTATGATTTAAAAACTTCTTAAAAACATTTACAGTAGCATCATATTTATTGAGCACACACTCATCATTGTTTCATGACTCAGAATGAGATGAAAATTAAATTTAGCATTACATAAGTTTTCATTTGCGTCATACTCAGCTACGACCTCCCAAAAAACGTACCACACTAATTCTTTTGTGATTTCATTCCACTAAAATTTGTTATTACAGTCAAGTAAATAGATATTTGAAAATAGTTAAGAGTGGAAGTAAAGTTTCTGGTCTAATACCCAGTGCAAAATCTAAATTGAACGCTTCACATCGTTACTTAAAAAGGGGGAATTTAAGCAGAGTCATACGAATTTTGTTACTTGGCTGATAGGGTTTCTGATACACCCTGGGCATAAGAAATGCCGGAAAACCCACGATTAGTGTTCAATAGGTTGAACAAAATTTTTGTTTAGCTTATGTCGATCACTACAAAAAAATTATTACAGTCCTTTAATCCTTTCACTGCCATAAACACATTTATACGTATTTAATGTTTGATGCGACTTTCTCAGCAATTATGTAGCGCAGTGTAACTTAATTTCCTTATTCGTTGACAACATAACGGAAGATCTTCAGGAGTTTTATGATATTGACACCGTTGTTTAGAGGTTTCTGTTTAAAATTAGTATAAAATCACAAAACAATTTCAACTATTTGTCAAGAATTTTTCAACCTAAAACTAACCTTTTTTCTTACTGATAATCAAACTATTTAGTATTATTATGGCTTTTGTAAATACCTCCTAAGTTAGAAAACAGAGCATTACTTATGTTTATGACATTATTGCCAATTCAAATTTTTTGTGATTACACAGATAATTAAAGTAGCATTCCAAACACTGTTTGTAGTGTAAGTAATAGTTTTGCAAGAGTAAGGAGCATTGTAGAGGATCGTTTTAACTTTGTAGCGATTATAGTTTCACATACCTTTAGCAATGCGCAACGTATAGATAAATTGGAATTTCTGCTTAGCACTATTTGTTAATATGTTGGCCAAAAAAATATAGCAAAATTGCTCTAGATAGAGGTTTAAGTTCAAAAAAATGGTATACATATCAAAAAACGAATTGGCAGTTTTCGAAAAAATGGCTGGCAGTAGGCCAATAGCTAAATTGGTACATAGGTGGCAGTGAAAGTATTAACTTTCATTAACATAAACTAAAATACCAAAAATTCAAAAAAATAAGGATTATTTATTTAACAACTCCTACTCTGAGAAGCTAAAAGTTACGTACTGAATGCGTTAAATAGAAGTTGTGCCTGGCCGTCAAATTAAAATGTATTAATAAAAAAAGAATTATTTATCAATTTTAAAAGATTCTGGAAAGCTTCAACTTGAATACTGTCATGTATGTAGTAAGAGTTCTTAAGAATTTAAGCCGATCATTTCACCGAATTTAGAGCCAACTTTGTAAGTAGTTTATTATTAAAGCTTTTATTGGTGCATACGTTTCAATAGTTACATCTATTTGTTTTGTTAAAAGTTCAAAAAGCATTGATGTTTACTGGCAAAGTTGTTTGGTTCTCTCAAAATATACATTTTTTGAAAAATGACAGTTGATTTTTTGCTTGTAATATCTCTTAGTTATTTATATTAGGTGAACAACATATTATTGTTAGTTCAGGTTTCTGTCAGTTTTCAGTCACATGTCAGAGTCACATGACTTCCACACTCAGTACAGAAAATCTCTTTTCATAATATATTCTTAACTGGGCTTTAGGTTTATGTTAAAATAAGATAGAATGTACGTGTACTGCTACTCCACCCGTTCCTCTACAATAGTTACATCATCTAGCCATAGCTACAGCTTTCCATTTTTCCTCATTTTTGTCCGAGTCTCAATTTTGTTAGGTAGCCTTATTTAGCATGTAGAATACTTTCTGTAGCTTTAAAGTTATGTTAGTTTATTTGCTGTGAAATAGATTTATTTTGTGATTGCTCTCTGTATTAATAATCATAAAAGTAAATAATATGTCATTTGAAAGAGTATAAGTGAAAAATATAATTCTGATATTAATAGCAATAAAAAATACTATGCAGCTTTGGAGCAATAACATTCAGTTAAAGAAGAAAAGACAGTTATACTGTTTTTATGCTTATACTGATACTTATATGTTTATTTTGTCAAAAATATTGTCTTTAGGTGGCTTAAGAGAATAATACACAAAATAGGTGAATTACTTAGCCAAAACAATTATTGGTACATTGGTGACAAAAACTTAAACATTTATGCAGTAAAGCCTCGTTTTTCAGCAGAAATCTGTTTGGTGGTTCGACAAGGGAGTTTTACTGAAATTGACAAAATATTTTTCGTCGTAGTAATATAATTAATTTTTTTTTAATCCATAAAAATTTTTTAACAGATTATTTCTGGACATTTTATGCCATAAACGTGTTCACATATTATAAGAGACCATTAGAGTTCAAAATGCAATGAATGTTTATTAAAAAGAACATTAATATACTAGGTTGGGGAATTTTCTATAGGGCTGTATCTAAAGCAAATTGTAGGTCAACATAGCAACTAAAACTCCAACCTCGTTTACTCAGTCTTGTATTTCGCATACCAAAGTGTTGAGCTGTAGAAAACTATTTCTTTCATTATATATATAATGTATACAAATACAGTATATACATGTATATAATTTTATGTTTTTGATACAAATGTAAGTATATACTTATATATATTTAGTATACATACATATATATAAACCAAAATATATTAGGAATAAGTAAATTCTCAGCAAACACGCTACAAATTTGTTTCGTGCAATGCACTTCTCAGACGCTGTGCCAAAATGTTAAAAATAGGCAAATTTAGAATTATTGTAGAAATAAAACTTAAGAATTTAGAGTTCTTAGAAACCGCGCATGACAATACAAGTGGGTTTGTGTGGCGCAATTGGTTAGGCATTGGACTGTGAAACACAATATCTGGAATGTATTCTCCCAATGTGAAAAGGCTTTTTCCAACTTTTCTATTACATAAATTTAAAAATTTGAACGTTTACCCAGGCAACAGTTTCAGTTATAAAAATTTTGAACAATAAAAATGTGGTTGATTTATTAATCATTACAAAAAGTTATTTTGTATATTACAGTTTATCTACAGAAAAGAAGCTTTTATTTCTGTGTAATATTACTCTATCATCTATTCCTGTAAGGTTTATATTGTGCTGTCGCGTGTGTGTTTTAGTCTGCATCATAAAATTTATTTCCAAATTCTTGTATTAATTTCATTCAAACTTCACTACATAGAAGTTGTTCCTCAAGCTGTCCGTGAACTGAGTTAACTTGATAAATCATACATTCTCTCATGAAACCGGAGAAAACTATCTCAGAGGTATTTTTTATGTATGGGCATACTCACTTTACAAGTTAATTACAGACAACTGTCTGTACTGTCTCCTTTGTTTTTTAACCCGTGATATTATTTATAATATCCGCTATTTAAGATATTATTTATAATATCACATCTTAAATAGCGGATTGAAAAATTCACATTGTTTTTATTACTATGTATTATTATTACACTAAATAATACAACAGACATCAGTGAAACTTAATGAGTATTCTAGTTTATTTAAACTTTACCGAAATAAAAATTTCAACAAAAAACAATTACAAGTTTTTGGTAGCGTTACAGCAAACAGTTCATATTAATAAGGCTTTTACTGTGTTACTTTGCAAGATATGATAACTTAACATTTCAGCTATGTGTTTAGCCTTAAGTGTTTCTTGGTGATGGTGATGATAATTAAAAGTGGATGGAAAGAAATTGGGGTGTTTAGTTCAGACAGGCAACTTTCTAGAAGCTGGATCATAGCACTTGAAAATATTTATATATTGCTGTAGTCTCTGTATCAGGTACTTCATCTTTAAAAATTAACAACAATTTATAGTCGGGTTAAAATAAATCTTTATACCATGTTCTAATCCTGGCTTTGAAAAACCAGACAAACTGTCTGACACAGCTGTTATATTAGTAATTTTTTTTAACTTCATTAAAGAAACATTAAAATATTTTTGATCATGACTTTTTATCATCACTTATCTGGTTAGAAAAAGAAATTACAATATATCTTTAACGAGTACGTTCTTCTTAACCTAATTTTTTATTAATGTAATCGCTAATCCCAAACCAGATGGAAGTGATGAAAAAACAAAAAGTTGTTGCAACAAAACCAACAGTACCTCAGTTACTCTAAAATCATTAACCCTTTCACTGCTATCAAAGTATAGAATTGGCTATTGGCCTATTGCCAGCCATTTGACTAAATATTGGCAATTTTGCTACAAGAAATGTATACACCATTTTTAACTTGCAAAAGATGTCAATGTATGTATTCCTATAATTTCTTTTATACATACTGTAAAATCAGCAGTAAACCTTTACTGATGCACCCGGAATCAACTATACTTTGTTGTATTTCACAACAATATACTTGAATAAATATAATTATTATTAACAGTTCAAAGCATGCTCGTATACACCACTGTTCTGCTTGAGGATTCTTCCATAGTCTTACCGCTTTAAATTAGTTGCATATTTTATATGTGTTAGCTCCACCTCATTTGAAGACATTGCCAGTAATTACATCACAAGCTATTTATTTTATATGTTCAACAAATAAAATATCATTGCAAGTTAATGTTGATGAATTGGAATAAAAAATTATATTGACTAAACTTTGAATTTCATAAAATATACTTAGCACTTTACCTACCGACTGTATTTAGCATCGAACTGCAACTATTTAGTATTTATTCAGCAGAAACAAATTTAGACCATAGAGACCATGCCAGTATATATTATTTTACTTGCATTAGTTTCTCCTACATCCTTGATTTTTCATCAAAATATTTCTTTTAACAATTATCTCTTGTAACAAAGCGATTTTTGGAGCAGTTTTAGTTTAGCTATAAGTTTCTAATTTTAATTCTGACAGTAGATATTTGAATGTTTAAATTTTTGAATTTTTTTCATAAGTATTTCTTTTCTTTAGTTTATTCCACTGATGTACTTTTCTCTTATTTTCATCATTTTTATATGCCCAGTGCCAAACTAATAGTCATATTTTTGGTCGGGATAAGGTCAAGCTTGGGTTATTGCTACTAATTGTTAATTACCTACATTACAATAAAGAAAAACTATTTATTCGTTGTTCAGAAATTGATAATTTTGGTTACCCAAATTGCAAGCTACAAGTTTACAAAATCTTGCCGCAAAAACAGAAATAGACAGTTATTCATTCTGACAAATTGGTTTTTTTCTGGTTGTTAACTATGCAAAAAAAATTTAATCCAACACAAAATGATTGACATGTAAAGGAAAACGAAATTTGTCTAATTGTTAGCCACAGATATAAAAAACTTGCAGCCTGAAATTAAGCGTAACATTTCAAAGGTAGCAATGCTCAATGATTAATTTTTAGAAGTTTTTTAATCAACTTTGCTGTCAAAAGTTTAACGGCGCCCTACTTCAGCAATCAACGAATGTTGTTTCAGTAAACATGTATGGAATACATTATTACATCGAAACAATTAAATTAAGGCGAAGCACTAGAACCTTTAGATTATAATTTGATAATATTTATTGCAAAACGGCACAAAATGGTTAAAACAGCAAAGGTTAATTAGTAAAGAATGATTAGGCTTTACCAGATGCCTGTTGAACTGGATTTGCGCTAAACTGGATGCACGTTTTACTAAATGCACATTATTTACCTAGAATCTAAATATTAAAAAATTTAAAACTTTTATAAGCTTTTACTAAAAGTTTATATTGACACTTGATGCATCATGATTATAGCAAAAATTTGTTTTGCTGACGTAATTTCTAACTGAGCACCGTCTAAAAATAACTAGAACTGTCTAAAAATATGATTAAAACAGAGCAAGCTCTTAGACAGTGTAAAACTTGTCAATGATTCTTGCAACAAAACATTTTAAATGCATATGACATCAAAAATGTGGTTGCGTCAAAAAGGTCGATTTAACGAAATTAAGTCCAATAAAATGCTAAAACATCATCTACATTTTGATGTATTCTTTGTCTTTGTAGATTAACCCTGTCCAGAAATATATGCATTTGAATTAGGTCATCTTTCAGAAATCTCAGATTCCAGTGGGTGCTTCATTTGGGACGTAACAAGCGATACATGTGGAAAGAGACCACAAGCGATAAATATAAGATCTCTTCTTTAGCCAATCATCAGAACAAAATTTTTATTTAAGTCATATTAAATGTTATCGCTCATAAAACGAGTTGCGTGTGATGTCCAAGATTCTTGTTGTTAGGGAGATTACTCTATTACTAGTTAGTTACATGCATCGACTACTGGTAGATTCTTGTAGCTACATGCGTCGACATATTTATTTAACTATAATAATCAGACATGCAGACGGGTTATGGTTAGAGCTGAGAGGCATCAGCAGCGTTCCGCTGCAGAGGAAGATAGGAAAATAGAGTTAAATTTATCTTCAACTTTGAGTATCCTATACATATATTCTGAGCTAACGGTAATATTTTTAGTACCCCTAAATACATCTAATAATAACTAAAATTACAACTTTTTGCTATCACGAATTATCGCTGCATAACTTTTTAATCGTTTCACCACTTTTTATCGTTTCCCTTAGCTATAGCATTTGCTTTGGCATTTTTAGCTAGTAAACTAGATTCATGATTATGGTTTATGTTCAGTGCGTAGAAATTGAGAAAAATGGATTGATCAATGCTTATCTTCAACTCTCATAAACAAAGCTTTGAATTGTTGGCTTTGTTATTTATGCTTTTGTTAAACATTTATTCGTTTTGAAAAATTACATTCACAGTCTAACTCTCAAATTGAAAGCTTTCAGTAGACACGCGTAAGAACGATATATATATATATATATATATATATCTATATACAATGTATATATTTTTAGTAGACATAATATACCAGGCCATAGTGATTAAAGAAGATACGGGCACCGAGAGCACCTACATAGGACTATGCACAACCGACTTCAAATCCAAATTTAGAAACCATACAGCCTCTTTCACACACAGTGACAAGCAAAACAGCACAGAACTTAGTAAACACATCTGGAAACTTAAGAATGACAATGCAAGCTACAGGATTAAATGGAAAATTATGCAGAAAGCTAGACCTTATTCAAACCAAACAAAGAAATGCCATCTGTGCCTTAGTGAAAAGTATTACATCATTTGCAGGCCAGAAACAGCCACCTTAAACAAAAGAAACGAAATAAACAATACATGCAGACACTCCAAGAAATACCTACTCAGCCAATACGATCCAGGCAGAGGCGGAGCTACAGACACCACCAACAACATCAGGAGAGGCAATTCCACTCGCCATTCAACACAAGTCACCTGAAGAGTGCACCAGCACGAAACAGACCTGTCGTGACCCCAGAATAAAACATCAATCTGGAATAAAGATAAGTAAAATTAACCTATTCCACACGCTAGTTAGTTATAACACTCCGCACTTTTTAGAGCGTAGAGTGCTGTTAGCAGTAGGCCTGACCACTTATCTATTATATATGTATATATATATATATATTTATATATTTATATATATATATATTTATATATATGTATATATATATATATATATATATATATATATATATATATGTATATTTGAATGACATTTATTACATTTTTTTTAATGCTGCAGGATGCTTATAGGTTCTTTAGCTGAGCAGTCGTGTCGGTCTGGCAACTGCTATAAATGGGAAAGATAGACACAAATGTGTGCTGCACGAACCATAAGGTGATATGTTAGTGTTTGCTGCAGTATATTAACTTGTCCTATTATATGAACTGAAACTATGCGAATGACCACAACTTAGATGGACGTTTTTAATAAAAACTTTGTGCTCCGATAAAAAATTTTTGGATTATAAAATTAAATAATAGTATAATATTGTGGAAGGCACTGCAAAACATGATTTGCAGAACATATTGAATAAGTTATAGCCCTGTTATCATCTGTGCTGAAATCTTCTCTTTTAGATGGATTCATGAGGTGTAATAAGAGCTTTATTGACAGTTTTTTTTTAATAGCTTGACTCAATTCCAACAATCAAATATTAAGTTCAAAAAATTTTGTGCTTCACCCTACTAATTGAAAACAGCTGAGTCCACAAACCTCCAACCAGGTGCAAAAATGGTTTAATGAACCCTTTGCCAAAATTGGTGCGGTAATTCATTTCAATGAACTTGGCATTTTTTTGTGTTCACTAATTTGGTCTAGTCATAAAACCATTTGTTTTGTACTTGAATTAGCTATTCGAATTGGACCAGTAAATTTTTTTGCAAATTGATGCTAATTATGACTAAATAACGTAGACTATACATGACCTTTTTGGATGCAGCTGGTTTCACCATATATTCGTACATATTATTTCCAAAGATGGCGGCGTGTTTGTTTTATTTAGTAGCTAGTTTCCGGTGTGTGTGTAGCTATTGAGAACTTAGCTGATACAAAAGCTATGATGAAATAAGCTGACTCGACGACCTAATTTCCGTAGACCTGTAGAATTGGTAGTCAGTACTCAAATGTTTACACAGCTTTTAGAGGAAGTTAATATGAGAAGTTTCCATTTCCCTTATTGGAGATGTTGGAAACATTCATAATAATGTGTTAGTAGCTGAATTAAAAATTTTACTATAACCAACATTAGCAAATACTAAATAAAATATATTTCAATTGAGCCAATATTAATAGGAGAGATAGAGACCAGTTGTATCACGCGTTACATCATTCTGAGCAAGTCTGGGCATGTTTTTTTTGGCGTGAGCGTTTTTATGGGATCAATTTTTTTCAATTTTAATCTTCAAATATCTTAAAAATGAGATTACATAACACAACAAAAACCTTATCAACTGATAGACAAAGAGTAGCTTACTTTTAAAATTAACTCAAATTTGACGCAATCAAATCTTTAAGCATAGATGTATTTTTCAACCATCACATCTGATGGTTGAGAAATGTAATATTAGCAGTCAAATGGCACTGCAATGCAATAGAATAACTGCAAAGGTAGCTGTAATGTACTGGGTGTGGGAGTTATTATATACAACAATCAGCAACAATGAAAGGAAAATATTATATGTTTATATCTCTCGCCCTGCAATAGGAGAAATTCAATATTGGCCAATACTAGAAGTAAAATGCACGAATATTATTAGTATAACCAATATTATTAACATAGTAATAATAGAAAACCAATGCACAATTTTGTTTACACTTCAAAACTTCATATCTAGCAATATCAAGAAGTTGTGATATTTACATGTATATAGGTTTTTAGAAAATCTATTTAAAAAAGGGTTTGGTCATGACAAACAGCAATAATGAAAGGAAAATATTATTGGTTTATATATCTCTCCTTGCAATAGGAGAAATGCAATATTATAAGTAAAATGCACTGATATTATAAGAATAACCAATAATATTAATATAGTAATACAGTAATAATAGAAAACCAATGCACAATTTTGCTTACAATTCAAAACGCCATAGCAACCAATATCAAGAGGTTGTGATGTTTATATACACAACTTCAGTAGATGTTTAAAAAATCTATTTGACAAAACTATTTAAATAAATAATAACAGTAACATATTGCCCATCATCGATGTTGTTAGTGTGACTATAACACTTCAATTGTCATCCAAACTTATAATTAAATATTGTAATAATCTCAT
Organism: Watersipora subatra; assembly: GCF_963576615.1. Taxonomy (NCBI): domain Eukaryota; kingdom Metazoa; phylum Bryozoa; class Gymnolaemata; order Cheilostomatida; family Watersiporidae; genus Watersipora; species Watersipora subatra. The sequence continues at coordinate 14,000,524 of NC_088713.1, forward strand.
AAGAATCGTTAGAAGAAATGTCATCGTCATTTTATTTACTTTCATTGCTTTAGACATCAGTTAGAATACCAAAGTACTCAAAAGTTTCCAAAATGTCAGTTACTTTGAAATCAGCAAAAAAGAAATGATATCATTACTTCTACGCCAATTACAGAAACCTTCGGCAATTCGCCAATGCTATGGACTGGGGAAATGTGCACATTATTCTTTCGTGAAATGCGCACGACTTAATGGTTCTATTCTATGTTGCTCGGCGGATCGTTTGCCAGTTCTAATTTTGATAAAAGCAACGCTTGACAAGTTTTAAAAACGGTTTTTGGCCAAATTAATCTGTCCATTTGTCAATATTCCGATCAGATGTGTAAAGTTTAGGAATATATCAACCATTTTCAAAGACTTTCCGACATATTTAAATATGTTTTATGTGTTTTGTAACATTATTATACGTGAACAAATCTACACAAAAATAGTTAAATTTGTTGATGAGATTTCGGTACAAGGGTTAGCGACGTTGTTGATGAATAATTTTCGTGAGTTGTGTGCACCTGCATTTATCGTAAAACTCTCAAACATTTGCTTCGCTCGTTTGGTCGTACACTTTTCATTGTATACTTTAAAGCTTTTGACAAACTATGTTTTTTTTCAAAATGCTTGAAAATTTAATAAAACCTTTTGACTGTTAACCTAATTAACTGTCAAAATCTGCTTCAACTTTAAACACAATATAAGTTTCTATTTGAAAAGTTATTTGTGGAAACTAGAATAGTAATAAATATTTTATGATTGACATGTAAATGAAAGCACAATTTTTATCCATTAGCTGTGACAGATAAGCAAAACTTGCGGGTTAAATCCAAGCTTATGTGAGAGATAATCCAAAAGTCAAACCTCATAAGTTATTATGCTAAGGTTTCTAGTAAGGTCATTTTTGTTTTTCATGAAGTGAAAAATCTATTGACGACCAAGTGTAGTGAAGTATTTAAGAAAATAAATCTTCGACAAACAAGTTTCCTGCATTGTGAAATTTATACGGTGATGAAAGATTAGAAACTTCCTAATGATACTTGATAACTATAAAACTGAGCAAGGAGAAGTTTAGTAAGAGTAGTTTTCCTTAATGATCGCAGATTGAGTAAGCTTACCTGAACACACCAAAAAGCCACATCCGGCAATTAGTGGATGTAGAAAAATTATTTTTGCGATTTTTAAAATTGTAACTGTCAAGTTTTTTTCGTATCGCTTCTAGAAAATAAAATGATTTTGTAAGTAATACATTATATGAGGCAACACAAATGGAACTGTACACTAAATGGGTCCATTCATCTGAGTATAAACCATTATAAAACTATTTGTGAAGAGATGCACAGTCTTTCCTGGAAAAAGTAAATGTTATCAAGAATTTAAGATTGAAGAGAATTCATTGTCGTACACTTGTTGGGCTTCAGATTTTGCAACAATATCAAGGTTGAGTTTTTGTACAAACTTGAAAGGAAGTTTCTTTAGGTCCCAATGTCTCTGGTTGAGCTTATCTAGTGAGACCAGCTTTTCAATGCTCGTAAGAGAACCCGGCGCGAGCTGATCACCATTTACATCCAAGTTTTTTAATGAGAAGAGTGAATCTAATCTGTAAAAAATATTCTAGGTTCCCAAAGTTTTGCTACTATTATTTTAGCAGCCATAGCAATTAATGATGCTGATCCATTTTAAATAAGAGCTACTAACCCTTTAAATCTGGGCCGTTGTTGTCAATGTACATCCGTAACTCTGGGCCAATTGTCCAACGATTCAAAGTTCTTAAGCTTTGTTAAAAATATCTAAACAAGCTCATAAGATAACGATATTTGGTAAAACATCAATAAAAAGTATTGCAACCTAGACAGCAAATGCCGTCATAGAAAAAAACAACAGTATTTCCACCTACCATTATTTGGTCTAGAACTATAAAAAATTGAGCGATTTTAAAAACTCGTAAAAAATATTTTTAGTGGTATCATATCATATTCATTGTGCACACGGTTATCATAAATTCAAGAGTCACAATAAACTAAAAAATATTAGTTGATATTACGAAATTCTTCATTCACATTGCAATCATCCATGACCTACCAAAGAACCAGATAAATCAGTTTTTTTGCGATGTCGTTCCAATGAAATTTGCTTTTATAAAGAAAGAAGTCGATAAAGATAATTAAAACCGTTACAAACGGAAGTCAAATTTCTTGTGTAACATATTGTGCAAGAATTAATCGAATTGATTTAAACTGTTACTTAGAAATAGCTTTAGTAGACAGATTCATGTAATGCCATTCTGACCCACTTTACGCAATGTCGGAATACCTGTTGACAGGGTTCAAATAGTGAATACCAAAAAAAAATCAAGGGTCTGTTCATAACTACTTACTCCAAATATTTTTGATTTTATGACACTCAATTGCACTGATTCTAGAGCTATGAATAGTTTAGATAATAATAGTATTTTCAATTTATTAATTTGAAAATATGAATAAATAATTTAAAAGCCACTATGAAGAAACATAAATAAAACTGAAAATCAACATTAGTCCATCAATTCACTCAAAAATGTTACAAAATAAAATAGACAAAATAAAGAGTCATTCTGAAAAAAGGTGTTCTACAGTGTTCAAGATTAGGTGAGTTTATCATGATACACTTATTCTGCTCTAGAGCTCGCCATTCGTCATTTAGGTTAAGTTTTTTCTGTCACCACTCAAAAGTAAAAAGCTTTTTAAAACATTTTATGTTATATTTTTAATTAACCCGAATTGTTAGGAAAATAATTTGTAACTATACCCACAGCATCGATGTAACCAAGCAATAAATACATATATAAACAAGTTGGCCTCAGCTAAAACCATGTCATTTTTTGTACAGTGAGTTTCTATTTAGACCTGAATTGGAGTTTAGTTAGGCCACAATATGTAACTCCGTTTGAGCTTCACTAGAGAAACTAGTTTATCGGTGAAAGCAAGAACATTATGATCCAGTTTATCACCACTGACACCCAACTTTTTCAGATTGGTCAACAAATCTATTCTGGAAAAATAATTATGATTAAACACAAAATTAGTATAATAATTGGTATTACAATGATGTTTTCTTTATATTAATAACTTGCACTATATTATTGATTTAAAAGTGACAAGTTCAATTCATCTAGTAACATATTAGGCAATTTTTTTCGACTTTGTATCAAGAAAGATTAATGACAATATTTAAAAAAATTATGCTTGTACCACACATAATTTTTTTAAAATATTGTGTTATGTGCCATGGTGTGTAAGTTTACGCTTCAACGTAAAATAACCCCTATGACTTCTAATAAAAAAAAAATTCTACTTTCCCCTCAATTTTAGGCTGGGTCTAAAAATTGTTTATTGGAAATGTAATTAAGACAAGTAGTAAGATTTTAGACGTTTCATGTCCATAAGTTGTCAGTTATATATATTACTAACTGAATAACGCATACGGCACAGATAATAAAAATATTTTAGCACAGAAAATTCCTTTTTATTTAACTTACCACATTTATCATTCTGGAATTCAAATGAAAGCATTAGCATTTATTTAATGGTTTTTGTTTTCTGTCTTTCATTGTTTCCAGTAAAAGAGAATAAAAACTGCCAATGAAAAATCCACTTTGTATTGAGATTAACCCTAGAACTATTTGATCTGCAGACAGATATTTATCAAATACATTACACAGTTATAAAATAAATTACACCTTACTATAAAATAAATTGTTCAAAAACTCAGTACATATTTAGTATTTTTGTAGATTCACTCTAAATATTTCAGGAAGAACGGTTGGCCATATGAAAAATTCTTAAACTCACATGGCCCGCAAAATTATTGCAATCAGTATAAAGCTTTAGCAGTCAATACAGCTCTTATGTAGGAATTACACAGGATTGAACACAGTACAGAAACTATACACATTACATGCAACTAATCTGATACCTTCATTTGAAAGTTACATTGGTGGAAATGGTATAGAATGATCAAAAGTGAATTTTCCCTGCAAAATTGTTTTATGAGCATTCAACTACTTTATTTGTATATTTGATCATTTTTAAATTTGGCCAATGTTCTTGAGCTGACTGACACCTGTTTTTGTAATTTCCACACCACTAGGAAGTAGACAAATAAATCATTGCACATTTTAAGGTGGCGGGACCATCGATAGGCACATCGACCCCCAAACTTGATACAGCTGGTAATTTCTAAAGATTTTGATAATCACACATAAAGTTTACTACATAAAAATAATAATAAATAATTTTTAAAACTTGATTTTATAAGAAAAGTGAATTGGGCGGTTCAAAGAGTCAAAAACATGAACAAAACGCTACTAAAGTTGTTTTCATGTGAAATAAGTATTAAGTAATGGGCAGAGAAAGTCTGTGCTAGTACCATGACGGTAATAAAAAGATTAGATACTGATACAATTAACACAAGCTAAAAAAAACTAATAAAAATCATGAATATGTTGTTTAATTATTTACAGTAAGTGTATAGGAGTGTCGGTATAAAAAATTCCTATTATTGTAGAAATTATCCATTAAAACTTTAAATGCAGCAATACCGGTGCAATTGTTATAATGACCTACCATAATTAAAAATATGAATCAAACACACATGAAACTTGCAGAAAAAATGGTAATATAAAATGAAAAATAAATACTGTAATGTGATTTTGGGATGAACGGTCATAATGAACTCAACACGTAGATGAAAGGAAATTATCCCGGCTAATGTAGTATAACGATATAACATGCAATAAAATGCATAAGAATTACGATATGCATAGAAAAGCTGCATTTAAAAAATTGATAAAAATGGTGGTAAAAAACTTAGCATTAATTAAAACCAATAAAAAATAATGAAAAATGTAAATCAATAAAATTGGTAAGGCTTTGTTTGTATTCAATCTAGCATTGTAGCTGCTCAGCACATAATCCAACGGTGAAAAAACCTGGTTTAAAACCAAATGCAGCGCACAGAAAAAATCTTGCTCAAAAAAACTTGACTATTGCATTGTTAAAATTGGAGGAATATTTTACATCTCAACAATCGAACTAGGTGCATTCAGATGCATGTATGCAAAATTACGCCCATATTACTTAGTAGATGCATTAAGTATAGATTCTAAGAAACAGTAGAGCATCGTAGCAACACAGAGTAGTTTATTGAATGGGTGTTTCGTGCAAATCGGGTTTCAGAATTCACTACCAAGCAAAGTTTTATAGCTAAATCGTAATGGTCGTATCTAGACATTGAGTAAACCAAAAAGCAAAAAGATGAAAACTTAGGTTTAAATATATATATTTGAATATGTAATAAAATAGTGATATGTTGGTGTAAAGTATAATTTACCTGCAAAGTTTTAAAAATAAATAGTTATAGAAAGTTAGAACTGACAATAATTTACTATTGTGCTGTCACAAATATATTGGGTAAAGGCCAGAAACAACTTAAAAAACAATGTGGTTTTATTTTGGTACGTGTATATAAAGATTATTTCCTGCACCGGAAAAAAGGCATCTATATAAATTTTTCCAAAAGACACCTTTAGTTAATCAATTTACAATAATCAACTATGTACCCATAATGCAAAAGAAAAGGAGTTTATATCGGGGGTCCTCCCATGTTCTGTGACGATTCTGACGACCCGACAACAGGGATATTTAAAAAGTGACAGACGAGACGACCATTTATCAAAGTAGGTGACGACGATTGTGTAGGTAGGATTACTTAAGGTACGACGGCATGTAACAAATTTTTCATTAAGTTCCGGTTTTCTGAGTTTTTCTGAGATTTTTCTGAGTTCTAGTCGAAATCACAAAAAACGCAGAATTAATCGGTCGAAATTCACAAAATTATTTGAGCTGTGCATGCCCACAGAGTTTGTTGACGAAACGCTTTTAACAGATTACTGTAAACAAATTACTAGCTAGCACGACTCTAGCAGCTTTAGCAACTAGTATAACCCAAGACATGTATTGTGACAAGCAATTCAACATAGAACACACGATTTAACTGTTCAAGTTGCGCTATTCTTTGTGAGCGAGCATGACTCTAGCAAAATAATTTTAAAATTTTTGTAGTCCGAAAACGTAATGCGACACGCAAGAAATATATTACGAAACTTCACCGTAGTAAATACGATGCAACTGATTTGATTGCGCTAAAGATGGCCACATTTTCTACCACAAAAATTTTGCTGCAAAAAAGGAAATACAATTAAAAAATAAACAATTTGTAGCTCTAGTGTCCAAACAATAAATACATACAATAACGCAATCTAAGAAGTTGCATCGTGTGTACTATGTTGAATTGCACTTATACTTTTTTTGTGTGTCATTATACGTCTCTTGGACTAAACTAAATGCAAAAGCTTCTGGAATCGCGCTCGCTAGCACGATTCTAGCAGCACAGAATAATTCTGTGTGTTTCAATCATTTCACGATTTTGATTAGAACCAACGAAAAATTTGTTACGTGTAGCCGTATCTATACTAACTTATTATTTGTCCAAAATCAACACGTTCAACCGAAACTTCACAGTTTTGATTTGAAGCATCTGGTCCAGCATCTATAGACTGCCAAATAATTAAAGTAAACTGCAATGAAATGCCACGACATTGACAGCAAATCCGTTTCCAAGTCTGTGACTGACAGTGATTATTAAAGACAATCTCTGTCTATTTTCAGTAGAAGAAATGTAGCCCTAAAAGCCTGAGACGGCTGTCACGCTTCGCGGAGTAATCAGCATCGCTCCCAAACATTACTAATAAGTTTGTGAAAGTCCCTGGTTGAGCCAAGGTTTTAGTTAGTAGAAGTTCAAACTGAGCAAGTTTCAGGGTTTTAACACAATCCAGTGCCACCAGAATGAATATTCGTATTAAAATAACAAAGTTGAAAAAAGAGGTTGTTTTTGTTACAACTTGAAAAAGGTGACAGTAATTTTTAAAGTGACGACAGTGGCTTTAAAAGCGACGACAGGGATTTTAAAAGTGACTATTCTGACGGCAAATTTGTGTGGTAGGACCCCCTATAATATTTGACTAAAGATGAGTAGATAAAACATTATTAATTGAAATGATCTTTTTTAATCCCAAATTTGATCTTCTGTTTAAATACTAATATATTTCAAGTTTATTATTCAAACTTATATTTTATCTTTCAACTCTGGCAGTTTATAGTGTGTCTAGTTTGTCTAGTGTGTGTCTGGTTTGTGTCTGGGGTGCATTGCATGTGTCTAGTGTCTGTCTAGCGTGGGTCTGGTGTTGATCTAGTGTGTATTGGGTGTGTTTAGTGTGTGTCTAGTGTGGGTCTAGTGTTTCTCCGGTGTCATGATTACGGTGACTCTATTGCGTGCCTAGTGTGCGTTCAGTGTGCTTTTAGTGTGTGTCTGTTGTGGGTCTGGTGTGTTGGCTAGTGTGTGTCTAGTGTGTGTCTAGTGAATGTCTAGTGTGGCTGTTGTGTGGGTCAAGTGTATATTGTGTGTGTCTAGTGTGTGTCTACTCTGTGTTTAGTGTGTGTCTGGTGTGTAATAACTGTTAGTCTATTGTGTATCGAGTGTGTGTTTTTCTTGTGTGTCTAGTGAATGCCCAATGTGTGTCTAGAGTCGGGTTGTAGAAATTATCAAAATCATATTTCTAATAGTGGTTAATGTTATTTATATTCACTTATTAATCATAAGAAATAAATTAATTATACTTTTTATAGGTATTAATTTGAAGTGATCGTAAAAAAATATGTCATATTTTCATAAAAAATGTTCAAAAGCTTGAGCTGTTTTTAGAAGTTTAGATGGAGATTGTATCTGCTTTTAAACAGATTATTTAGTTAAAATAAAGATATATATACATTAAATACCAAACCTATAAAATCTGAGCTCTTAGTGTAATCATTGTAAAGGTTGTATTTTACTTGTTAAAACGAGATTTTTGTGTAAATACTATTACAACCGTTGTTTGAAGTGTGTAGCAGTTTTTTATTTGAAGGATATAATGAAAACTTAATAGAATAAAGCATAGTTTTTTTGTTCCTGCTTCAGGTTTGAATGCTTACCTCTCAAAGTAGTGAACTGTATAAATCCAAACTCAAAGTTTATAGTTGTGATCAAGTTGCAAAACTTGTTTCAAATATAGGTCAGAATTGGCTCATGCTAGGTTGCTGACAGTTAGTTACTTCTGATAGTTAACTACTTGAGATTCAACATTAGGAGTGGAGTTACTAGCAAGCATGATCATTTGCAAGTTTTAGAACATGTGACCGATAACCTATTACTCAGTTTAGGGCCGTCCATGCTGACTATCTAATAAGCAGAAACAACGTAGATACATCTATATATATATATATATATATATATATATATATATATGTACATATATATATATATATATATATATATATATATATATGTACATATATATATATATATATATATGTACATATATATATATATATATATATTTACATATATACATATATTTATATATACGTCAACCTATATATATATATATATTTATATATATATATATATATACATCTATGTATATATATATACGTCAACCTACATGTATATATGTATATTTATATATATATTTATATATATATATATATGTATATTAATATTTGTATGTCAACTGTTCTGTAGACCATTTACATACACATCATAGAGCCCGTACCAAAGCCTAAGCAGTATGTGGCCTGTGTGATATGGTAGCCTAAGCAGTGCAAGCTGGTTCCACCAAACATACTTTTGCTATGATGTACTCCTAATCCTAGTATTTCTAACTAATAATTACATATTTTATTAGTACTTGTACTAAAAATTCCTATTTCATACAGCCCAAGACCTGATAATGGAATAAGTGACAATGGAAAAAAAAATGACAGTGCTGGTTGTTGAAAAAGTAGTTGTCAGCAAGAATTGGCACAGTATAGTTTAAATGAAAGTTGTTCGAGAGGACATAAAATGAATTTAAGCGAGCACGACTTCAAAAAGGAGCAAATAACAATTTTAACAAATATAGATAATTTAGGTAAGTTCAGCGTTCCGTTTATTATTTATCATTCTAGTCTCCTCTCTTTTACGTTCTAGGATTTCGTCATTGTTAGCTAATCGAGTGATGCAATCACTAGCAAAGTTGTTAACAAGTAAGTCATTAATGTTACGAACTCGAGAGGGAGCAAGAAATGATATTCCAGCGGTCATTCCGTGGTGTCCTATATTAAGTATACATAAAATGCAAAATTAGAAGTAAAATGGCAAGCTACTGTGTACTATACACAGTTTAAAAGTAGGTTGTGTTGTATGTATGTAAAATGTATGTAAAATGGTTTTGATAGTGATCTTTAACAGAAAGCAAGTACGAGCGTTTACGCATCTGGAAGTTTTTAAAAACTGGAGCAAAATAAAAAAAAAAATGTTCTCGTCATAAAGGGGCATTGTAGTTTGGCCCTAGCTTGTATAAAAGCTGTAAAAAATTTGGGCTAATGGTTTGAATAATTTAATGAAACCTTCGGTAATTGGACAACAAAAAATAGGCCAATAAACTGTGTACCACAATTTCGTATCTGTGAATCGGTCAACGCCTCAAACAGTCTACTTTTATTGCAGAAAAATTTGGATAAATTTGATCACAAGTAAACAATGCCATAGACTGGTGAAATGAGCACGTTTTTTCTCTGAAATGCACACTGCTAAATAGTTCTACCATCCATCGCATGGCTTCATTGGCGAATCATATGCCATTCTTAATTATTGTTAAACCAAGCTTGTCAAGCCCTTTGTGGCGATTTTTAGCCGAATGGATCTGTTTATTTATTATAATCCGATCAGATGGGTTAGTTTTAAAATATTGCGGTAACTTTTCAAAGACTTGGTAACATGTTTAAATAGGTTTATATGTGTTTTGTATTGTTATTATACTTTAACGAATCTACAAAAAAATGGATAAATTCTTGATGATATTTTGATACAAGGGTTTGCGACGTTGTTGATGAATACTTTTTGTCAGTTGTGCGCACATGCATTGATCATAAAACTCTCAAACTTCGCTCCAATGACTAACTGGGCTGTCAATCAGGTTTCAAATTTTGTAATAGCCTAGGTAGCATTTCATATAATTGCAACAAATAGAACTACAACCTGTGCCACTCGGGTCATCTACCCACAGGCAGTAAGAAAGAAAAGTTGAGAATCACACCTGACAGCCACTTTAGTCGCTGATCTGAGTGGCTGACCAAGTCAAGTAACTACTGCATACTTAGGTAACTCTAATGGAACTCCAGAATATTAGAGTAATTCATGGACTTCAAAGGAGAACCCCAACTGAAGCCAATTAACTATGTAGAGTATAAAAAGTGATTTGTCACCGAATTTAGTTTTTTGCGCCTATGCTGAAGGCTTTGAGCTTTATCTAATAACAATCAGCCACCTGGATAGATATCGGTAGCTTTCTGTACACTTATTGAAATATAAGGTAAAAAATCATCTTATAGTGAGTTTAAAAATACTTTGTCACAGTATCAAGCTCATAGTGGTGCAATTTTCAACACTCTTGATACTTGGACGCATTCGGAAAAATATTTTTTTCATTTACGATATAAAATATTCTGCAAAGTTTTGTGACGCCAAAACCTTGAGGTCATTTTGATCACAGGCAATTTCTCTTTAGTTCCTCAAAAAGTAACAGTTTGAAAAAAGAGTTAGAAAAACACGTGGTGAAACTGCATTGCTTAAAATTTTGCACCGCGAAAAAATAGTTCAGATGTTAATATCGATTAGCTCAGCTTTGCAGAAGTGGATTTGAGGTCAAAAGACGTGTGAGAGGTATGGAGCAGCCCAAAAAATGTGAAAGGATTCCAAACAGAGGAAACTATCTGAATACAAATGGCCGAGCCAACGATGCAAATATTTTTTATTTAAATAATATTAATCTCCGCTTAAAAATGTCATTTTTTGCTTTCGATCAAATTATAAATAAAGTTTGTTTATGTCAATTGTTCTTCAATATGTTTTTTAGAGCTTGATAGCTCATTATTTGATAATTTAAAATTTTGCAAAAACTATAGCACATTAATTGATAACATTATTTAGATAATTCATCTTAGGCTTGCAATGGATCGGCACTCACAATTCGTTTTCCATTGCACATAAAAAACCAATTTCGCCCAAAAGCTGTACTAAATCTAGCAATGAATGCACTGAACTCTCATGCAATCTGGTAACAAATATTTTTAAAATGAAAATAACTTCATCTTCAAAATAATATCTTTTATCTACAGATAACCACGGTCAGCTATTCTTCTCATGAATATTAGTGTTTTCATATTATCTTTGATCAGTTATTAGTTGTTATATTTTAGGACTAGATAAGTTGATTGCCCAGACTTTATTTCTTCACCAGGTAAAATTGTGGTAGACTTAGTTTAGCTCACATCTTTTTTCTTGCTATGTTTGGCTGGTCTGACAATGCACTTTATTCACAACATTATTATTCTAGTACTCTGGGAGAGACTGGACTTGAAACCATAATCTTCTGGTTGACCAGATTAATAATGATAGATTCAACATTCATGAACAACATATATCATTCAATGAGGTCAGTGTATGTATGCATCAAGTTATGTACACAATTGGGTTCAGTTTTTTTAACCCACAGAAATGGTAACACACTCATTGCTTTGCAGCAAGTAGATTAATTAGAGGTGCAGGGTTTATATGCTACACTGAATGAAGATTTCTGCAAACTAATTGTTGGTAGTTGTTTTTGACTAGATTGGTTCAGTTATAGTTGTGGTAGCTATCTTTAATCAATGATTTATGTAGCTTTTCAAACCAGTTTTTTTGCACTTATTTTCCATAACTTGTTTAATGTTTAACAAACAGCAAAGTTTCGTATTTCTACATTCGCATAGCAATAAAAGTACCACTATGCATGACCAGCTATACTAGGTTTAGACGCATAACGTTTTCAAAACTACACACAATTTTACTTGTATCTTGAATAGCTGGACATACATGTATTTTTTTAGTATCTCAAACACTTTCTGATGTTTTTTTATTTGAAAAGATACAGTATGTCATCAGTCGTCTTACAGTTTACACTTTGACCATCTTACCATCATTATGAATTGGTGCATGTTATACTGGATAAAAATTCTGACTTTCATTAGTAAGGCCTGAATTTAAACTTGGATGAACTTCAGTCATGATATACAGCCTTTTGAGCTATCAGCACTCATTGTGTGAATACACACTTCCGGAGCATCTGTTAATCTAATACTCTGTACTCTACTATACTATCATATACTTGTACCCGTCTGTTGCTAGAGTCTGCTCTAACACAGCGGCTGTATGTGTCACAAGAATTCTAAAAGCAATGATCAGAGATGAATATGGAAGGATGATGTCCAAGACTTTAGGAAATGCCATTGACCCTGTTGATATCATCAACATAAGTTCTCTTGAATGCCTATGTAAGACACTCGAAGGTGGCAACCGCAATTTCAAAATGATCTCGAAAGGTACTATATTCTACTACTTGTTACTTTTAAGCATATTTACCTACTCGTGGGATATCTTTGTGTAAATGTAAGCTGTATTTATAGAAGACACTTTTTGCCACAGGTCTTTTATGATATCAGTCAAGGTTACAATATTTTTAAGTTTGCGTCATTCTCGCAGTGCCAACTTGGCGTTTGGCCAACTTTATTAGTTAATTTTCTGCATTGGTAATACCTGAAGTTGAAAGAACTTAAAATATTTTAGCTAAAGCCATTTTTTCTGATCTCACTACAATGGGAGGACTACTCCTACAGGATCCTAAAATGTGAAACAGATGCTCTGTGACCTGGTCTTTGTCCCTACAAAGCGCATGGAAGTAACAATAACCTTGGTGAATATATCGTTATATTTTTGTAGTTTTGTGAATGCATTAAATTCATGCTGTTTAGAATGGTATTCTCTTTGATTTTACTAAAGCATTTTTAGTGTGTTCTGTTAGATTAGAAAGCATACCGTGCTAATCCTTGTATACATTGTATGCATTCTAATCCAGCGCTTGTAATGAGTCAAAGTGGTCGGAATTGGGAAGTTGTTGTTACAAATCATTAGTATTACAATCATAGTTAGCAGTATTACAAAAAAAATTAGCAGTTGATTAGTCAGGGTCAGGTGGGTTGTATCCAGGGAACAAGAAGAGATCATTTAGAAGAGTGCAAGTCATAGTAGGCTGTTGAACCATCCCATCCTCATTAAACTTTTCACCTGTAAAAATTTATCTTATCAGTCAGGGACTATTGAGTCTCAAAACTGGTTTGGTTTTCAACCCTAGCTGTTGTATGTTTTATGAATGGGAGCCCATTGATTCATTTGAGAGTTTACTTTTCCGCTGAAATATATGCAGCAATGAAATTAACACGAGTGTACACTCACAATGTAATTATATGGTCTTGTCAGTAAAATTGAGATAGGTACTAAAAAAGTTTGATACCCTTAAAATATGTGAAGCGTGCATGCACCAGCGTACTATCATAAATCAGTTAACTTTCCTTCTTTAGTAGGAATGAGATAACTCCTGAGAAATGTTGCTAGTTCATGACATTGAAAAACGCACATCACTTCCGCCACCTCTGGTGATGCAATGGTTGTTTTCTTTCTGTTCCAATGACATTTCTGGCATAGAAAACATGCTCAAACCAACAAGGATTTTTTTGCTCACATGGTTTAAAAAGAAAATGAAAACTTTCCCTTTGGAATCAGTTTCTAGGACCCATCTCTTTAAATTATATTACTATACTGTAGATAGTAAAATTATTTGAAGAAGATGAAGATACCCATACTATATTTCATGAAGAATCAGATTCAAAATGCATAAACTACCCAGATTAAACTCAGATGCTATGTGATCTGGTTCCTCAACATTATCAAGATAAACCAGATTAACATATTATAAGCAATCTACTGAGAATGTCTTTAGATACATATAAACCAGAAAGTAAAATTATGATATGTTAGATCGAGTTTCCATGTTTGACAAGTCATCCGTTAAAGCAGCAATGTCAAAAAAGATAAAAAGAATGAACTTCTTGCCACTACTTGAAACTTTGTCTTTCGATTGGTCAGTAAACACCACAGCTGTCTATAGACATTAAAGCTGTTAAGAGCAAAAAATATTAGCAGTTGATTAGTCAGGGTCAGGTGGTTTGTATCCAGGGAACAAGAAGAGATCCTTTAGAAGAGTGCAAGTCATAGTAGGCTGTTGACCCATCCCATGCTGTATGCTGTAGTTTCTGACCTTTGTCCTAATCTATTGTAGCAGAAAACAGTGTCAGCCAGTACATATCGGTAATGTTTCTTTGAATATGAAGAAATAATACATAAAGAACTTCTTTATAATTTTCTGCTAAGGCAAAGTGAATCCAGCTATAACACTTTGTCTAACATTAAAACTGTCAAACATTAGCTTAACCCTTTCACTGCCGTAGACGCATAAATGCGTTTTCGTGGGACGACTGCCGTAGACGCATTATTGCGACTTTCCCAGCCATTGCGTAGTTACCTCATTTTATTATTCGTTGACAGCATAACCCACGGTCTTTAAGACTTTTATGAAATTGACAGTGTTGTCTGAAGATTTGTCTATAAAATTAGCCTAAAGTAACGAATCAATTTCAAACTTTTGCTAGAGAACTTCTAATTTTATAACGAACATGTTTTGTGTGAATTCATTAATTACCGCGCGCGAGTCAGAAAACAGGTAATTAGTAATGTTGATGGCATTATAGCCATTTCAGATTCAGATTTTCGTGATTATACAGATAGGTAAAGCAGCAGCACTGTCTCTGAGAGTAGTGAAAGTAATAATTTTGTAAGAGTAAAAAACATGGAAGATCGTTTTAGCTTCGCATCGATCATAGCATCACGCAGCTTTTTCATCGCACAAAGTATAGATCCGTTGAATTTTTGCATAGCAATGATGGCTACAATGTTAGCAAATTAAAATATGTAACAAAATTGTTCTGAATAGAGATTGAAATTGGAAAAAATACTGTTTACATATCATGAAGCAATATCGGCAATTTTCGGTAAAATGGCTGGCACTTGGCAGATACCCAAATTTGTACATGCTCGGCAGTGAAAGGGTTAACCCTTTAGCGACCGCGCGGTTACGTTAGAAAAACCACTAGAGTACCGTGCAATAACTTGCGCGATTTGAGCTGTCGACATGAACGGTTAGAAACTGCAGTAACTTACAACAAAATTGTGGCAGTTACATAATTTAGTATGCATAAGAAAGCTGAGAAATTTTTCTACAAGCTGATGTTTCTTCTATATAGATAACTCAAAAATACTTACCAAAAAAAATGTCGATTTGCTGAAGCTACGAATTTTTTATTTTTGTATGCCATTTTCAATTGTGTTTTTCTAATTGATATAAGTAATTGACAATGTTGTACTAATGATACTTGCATAGAGTCATATGTTCACAACAATTTTCAAAAAAACTGATCGTCGAAGAGCATTGAACGCGGAGTTACAAGCTCCGTTGTAATGCAGGAACGCCTTTCGAAATTTTCAGCGTAAGGCTCTAACAACCTGCGAATAATGGAGGCGCGACATGGCCGTCTAAACTTGGCTATAACTCGCATGCAAATTCGCATGGAGCTGTAAATGAATATGCATTTGAAAGCTTAGAAATGTTTCAACAAACAGCCATATATTCTAGATTTGAGCCGTATATATAGATTTGACGAATTTGTCACCACTCTACCATGAAATTTCGATAACAAATACATTTTTAGAAGCAATATCTTTGCTAAAACTGGTTCATGATGAGCATCTGTATGGTGTCATATGTTTACAAAAGTTTGCATAAAAAATGGGTTGTCCAAGCGCATCAAAAGTGTAGTTAAGTGCTCCTGTGCATCGCGGGTGCAGACCTACGAAATGCTCCTGACGCCATGGCGATAAGCAGTGCTGCAGTTACCGGACATGACCCCTCAAACTCTGCTATAACTCTCGTGCAAATTTATACAAAACTGCAATTAAATATGCATCTAAAAGCTGAGATATTTTCCTACAGACTGATATATTTTCCTCCTGGCAGCTTGCAAACAATGTAACTTCAGATCTATATATTCAGTTATTATTTTTTTCTGTCAGATTGATATGCATTTCCTGAAACTATAGATTCGTGTAACAATTTTGTAAACTGATCGCATGGATGCATGTGTGCTGCAGCAAAGATTAACTGGTTGTGCACAATAAGAATTGAATGGTGAGCCTGTATTCACGGTTGGTGAAGCAGCAAAAGACAGGAAGCAACATTTATTATGAGCAGAAACGGCAAATGATTGAGAAATCCTTCTGCCAGATGGCAGAACAATATGAGAACTGAACTCTTTGATTAGATGTGGCCCTGAAGAGGGCCGTGGCAGCAAATACAACATAACAGTGCACAACAACTACAATATATCATGACATTTCAGCAAGTGTATGTACAATAGCTAACAACACAACAAAGCATTTGCATAAACTAAATTATTTTAAATACAATTTGGAAATTTATCTAGCATGGTAAGGCTCAAAACAGGGTTGGTTCGCACAAAGGTACTCCACATGCTTGGCATTTAAATCTAGTTTCATCTCGCTTACGGGTGTTGTCATCAGCTCGCTTTGGGCAGCACCTACAAATTCTATATTTAGCTCGTTTACTTTTTTCTGGACTATTTAGCACTAATCGATGAGCGGAAGAAGTTGAAGCACGGAGAACAGTGTTTTTGCGGCAAGATCCAGTGTATTCCAATATTTGTTCAATTAATTTCTGTCGAAACTCTAAGTCAGTTATTTTACAACTACTACGGATTCTATAAACTATGGCTGCATTGTACACACAAATATCTAATAAATGAAAAAATAGTTTTTTTGTACTATTTCATGGTTTTACGCACAGCGTTATAATAATGCAAATTTTGATCAGATTTGTCAACTCCTCCCATGTATTGGTTGTAATCCAAAATAGCAGCTGGTTTGCAAACTTTATCCCTTTATAGTTTACTTTGCCTGTATCTACGACATCCAAATTTTTATGCATAGTTGAAATTACAGAAATCTATTTCTTATCTCTCCAACAGCCAATCATACTTTCTCCATTAGAAAAGCTTGTTGTTTCACCTTTTTGAATAGCTTTTCCATTGCAAACTTTCAAATCTTTAGGAACACCTTTTCTGTTTGCATGCAGAGTTCTGCAAACATGAGTGTTATTTTTACTAAGTTCAGCTGCTAACTCTAGCGAATTATAATAACTATCCATATATAAACAACGACCCGAATTAAGCAAACCATTCATTAGTTTCATCCCTATGTTGTGAGTGATTCCTCTACCAGTTCCTTCGGCTTGTTCTCGCTCATCACCAATATACACAGACAGCTTGTGCACATAGCAAGAGACAGCATCGCAGAGAGCAAATAGCTTTATTCCAAATCTAGATCTTTTAGATGGAATATACAGCCTGAAGCTGAGCCGTCCTTTCCAAGCCAGCAAGGTTTCATCTATAGATATAAATTTACCAGGCAGCAAAACAGAAGATAACCGGTCAGATATCATGGCTAAAACATTTCCTAGCTTGAATAACTTATTGCCATCAGGGTTTTCCGAATTGTCAGTAAAATGCAAACTGTTCAAAACCATTAAAAACTTATTCCTCGAAATCATTTTACTAAACATCGGCGTTGATAATAACGGATTGGTAGACCAATACGACACCAAAGTAGGCTTCTTGACAATACTCATGAGCAAAACTAAACCAAAAACTCGCCAAATATCTTTGCCATCAACAGACTCCCATGCATCGCCATGTTTTTGAAGGCAATATCTATTTGTTTTGTTAACTATAACATTCATGATGGCCGATGTAATAAAAAGCTGTAAATAATTGAAAATACTTATCTGTCCAGTAATTCGACTTTGTACACCTGCCAAGCTCTTATCACAATGCAGTTCTTTTGGTTTTAGATCAGCTCCTCTTTGAAATCCAAAATTACTCCCTGGTTCAACGTCGGTCGTTTCACTCTCACTTTCGTCATCAGATTCACTCTGTCGATCTTCTTTTTCACTTTCATTGTCTTGCCCACATTCTTCTGACCTGAAATCCTTTTCTTCACTTTCGAACCAGTCGATATCATCCTCTAAACAAATTTTTTTAGCCGAGCTCCAATTAGCACGTCCGTCCATGTTGATCAGTTTTCCATAAAGAAAGATCAAATCTTTACAACGTGTTTTTTTTGCACGTGCGCATAAAATTTATTATTTATAGCGTCAAAACAGTAGTAAAAAACTTACTGAAATTGCTCAAATTTTTAATTTTAATTTTTAACGTTGTTTTTAAAATAAATAAAACATTTTAAAGAAGGTCAATCGAAAAGGGCAAAAATGTCGGGTTTTTCGGTTTTGGTACGCTGAGAAATTGCTCGTAAACCGACAAAGGTCGGTCTCGGAACGCCAAGGGTTAAGTTCACCTGAAAAAATGAGATTCTTTGCATGTTTGAGAAAAAATTGGCCGCAACATTTAAACCAATTTTCAACTATGTCTGAAGCATTTCCAACCCTTTGAACCCTGGCCGATTTTGTCAATGTGTGCGAGTAACCCTGGGTAATCTGTCCAAAGATCCAAGGTTTTAAAACTTTCAATAAACATATCAAAAACATGCTCATATTACCATTATATTTGGTAAAACACTAGTAAACAAGTTGGGCAACTAACAGCAAATATCAACAAATAGAAAAAAAATGGTACTTCACCATTATTCGGGTTGAAACTATAAAAAACTGGCACGATTTCACAAAACTTGTAAAAATATTTACAGGAACAGCATATCCGTTTAGCACTTTTTCATCATAATTTCATGACTTGAAATATACTGGAAAATTATAATTAGTATCATTAAATTTTTTATTCGCATTAAAATCCTTCATTCCGACACAGCAATTACTCCATTGAAGACGAGAAATGAATCAATTAGTAATGTTTTTCAAACACTGAACTCATCTAAAGCTATGCAAATGTTTGCGTCATGTGGAGAGAAATTCTTTGCTAGTATGTCAAGCAATGACTTTTGTTGGTGTACTACCAAACATGCTGTTATCACATGTCCACAACCCACACCATTTTTTTATTGTGTTTTTTTTTAACCTTCAAGGCAAACGCAACCATATATATCCTTAACTGTGAGGAATACAACATAATAATACAATTTCAAAGAGGCAATTATTGGGTCTTCCATACGTGTTAGGTATATTTTTGATTGCGTTTGGTTAATACACTAGTTGTGTCATAGTAATGTCTTAATGTGGTGAACATAGACATATTATTACCAAATAAATGTCAAATGATGAAATATGCATGAAATTCAGCTCGGACGTAAAGTTTCCATTGAAAGTAATTTGTTCTTACCTGCTTTTCAAACAGATTCTTGAGGTCTTGATTGCAGGCATGTGTGGAAAGGGAGTCAACAACAGCATTGACAAACCAGGAACCATATCGACAATGCCTATATGCTACGTAACCTGTCAAATTGGAATAGCATTTTAGTGTATAATAATAGCTGTGAGGTAAACTCAGATCATTTTAACCATTTAGGTGCCATGTTGGCACTTCTGCGAAAACACTTACATGACCTGCTTGCCATTGTCAGTTATGTTACTTTGCAGTGGCTCCAAATTTATCAAACTTATCAACTGATGAATGAGCATAACATGTTTACAAAACATCTACCAACTTGATATGTTCACAGTAGAAACATATTCAGTTTGCCTATGAAGCGGTTTCAAGCTGTTAGAAGGAGCCTTTTATTATAGTGGTATAAGAAATAGACAACTAAATAATGATACCCTTTTTGTTGTGATATACGAAACAGTCTCTATATATAAACTTTGTAAAAGCACTTTGAATAGCAGTTTCATTACACTATAAACTTCTATATATCAATGAAATATTAGGAGAAAAGGTTATATTGCTTGGTAGTTGCTGAGCTCACCAATAAAAAATACAACGTTTTTAAAAAGTCCATCATTTGAAAACTTCATTTCCATTAACAAAACTTATGTTTGCAGGATGTTTTTTTCAACGCTGTTGCAATAACTTTTAGTCTAAATTCAAAACCATCCTTTGTTAGACCACTCATTTTCATTCATTTCTGTAGATTTTTGCTATGAATAATTAATTTTTTTGTGAGATAATTTTGTTTGTTAGTCGATTTTACTCAATATTTGTTTCATATTGTATTTCGTTCTTTAACTCTGCAGTAGATTGTTCTAGCTTTTTTAAACTGTTCTCATGTTGTGATAATATTTCCAACCGCAAAGCAACATGACTGGCATTGGTTCAACATAAGCTAGAGCTCAAACAATTGTTTGAGCTTTAGCTAAAGCCGATGACGCTGATTACAAAAACAAGGTTTTTGTATTTGGCATCATTAGGTTTGCTGCAAGGTCACTCAAGACAATTACTATTAAATAAATGTGGGTGCTAAAAGGTTTTTAATGATATACTGCTTATTTGGTCTTCGTAAAACATGAACAATGCTGTGGTTTTTAGTTAAAACAAGTGCTGCAATGAGCTACGGAAACATGCGTTACAGGTCGCACTGCAGCTGTAAATTAATCTTGCTATATTGTTATATTTTCTAAACACATCATTCGAATGAGTTGAATACAATATCCAACTGCAAAATATTACTCTTATATAATGAATATTTATTTATGAGCATTGATTAGTTAGTACATTGTTATGTCATACTTATACTGAACCAACATGACAAACTTGAGTGAATTTTTAAATATTGATGGAAATATTGAAAAGTTAACACTTATCAGATTCTGATAAAAATTCTTCAAATTATTAGAAACAATAGTAATCATTGTCGAGCATTTAAAATATGAATAAAACAGTGTTTCTTATTAGACATACTATTCATGAACAACAAATATTATTGTGGTATATGGCGTCCCCTTAAATTTAGCCAAAAAAAACCGATGCACAGCGAAGCCATCTCGAGTCAAGCCAAGCCAGAGCCAATTGCCAGAGCCGTACCGGCTCAAGACCGAATCGAGCTGGACCGAGCCGTGTCGGGTCCAACCAAGCAGAACAAGGGTGGGGTTTAGCAGCTTATATAAGCCTTAACCATTGCATAGCAGAGCAGAGCTGTTCTGGGCCTGTTCATTGCCTGTTACTTGATTATTTCTTGTACACCTTGATGAACTAAGCAGAAATATATGTATTGTACTCATGCATGAGTCTTGTACGAGTAGAGGAAAGTGAAGGTCACTCAAACCTTTACAGTATGTCCGTCAAAATAGTTAAACAAGATGTACTGAAATTGTGTATTTCCACTTCAAAACCTTTGCTAGAGACCAGTTCTCAACTTATTTAATACGCAACAAAGTAAATTATTGACCATCCAACATGTTCGCAATTAATCGTTTTCATCTAAAAAATTATTTAAAAATTCCACTCACCGCGAAAACTAGCTTCCCAGATTAGCAAGTCATCGGTGTTTAAGACTGCATGAGACCCCGGTGAGTGTATCTGAACGGAAGATGTAGTTGGCCGTGAAGGTGTCGGTAGTGTCATAGCTAAGTACGCACGTACTTCCATGGTAGGTGAAACAGAAAATGATGGCAGATTGGAACCTGGATGAGGCGATGAAGTGGCCGGTGGCGGATCAAGACTCACTCTATCATGCAAATCTACAAAACATAAGGATTTCAAATTGGTAGAATTTAATAATGTACAAAAACGCAGAATTTAGTATATTAATATGCATTGAGGTTTCATCATAAATGATAGGTTAACTATATTCTTTTATCAATAATAAAAAAAGATAGACTCGAAACTATTCGACTTACAATATATAAGATTCTCAGTGTTTAACATGGTCAAACACCCAACCATAGATGGCGGTTTCATGCAGACTGTGAGAAAGAAGATGTAAGACGAACTCAATTTTACACATATATACAGAAACTAGGTAACTCACATCCGGAGCAAGCCTGAATAATAATAAGTTTTGGTTTTCTGGCCATTGCTGGAAAGTTCTCTGCTGATAAGGCATTATTAATGTCTGTTTTAAGTACCATTGTTCCGTCAGCTCCAGATATGCCCCTCTCAGAGCCATTACTCATGATGACCAATACAAACATCCCATACTTTTTATCTGCGTATCTGTCTGTCTCATAACTGATCACTTCCAACATGCGCTGAAAAGCATGAATGGATTAAAATGTTTAAGAGTGTTTGAAACTCAATAAATAAAACAAACAATAAAAATTAAGGAAGGGGTAATAAATTGCTTTCATGCATGAACTCAATTTTGACACTGATGCGGAATCAGTACAATTCTAAGTCTAATTTGAAAATACTAATCAAATATTAAAAGTCTTTTAAAACAATATTTTAACATAAGATGCGCTATGTTAATCTATTCCAACATTTACACCATTTATTGCACCGTTTTAATATTAAATGCAAAATTATTAATTTTTTTATTTTAAATTTCAGACCTGAAGCATTAAATTATGCTTTGTTATTCAATATTCTAAATTTCAACAATAAATGTCCAAACATAATAATACCTTGGCTAAGCAATTTTTCAAATACCAGTATCCGTTCATCAAGCTTAGGCACATTGTTTAATATTATATTTTCTTGGAATGGTTGTTAAAATAGCGTAAGCAGATTTTAAAACAAACCTGACCAGAGAGATCTTCCTTACAAGAGCAAAGAAATCCAAGTTGACGAAACAGAGACAAGATTCTCTGACCATCTCGAGAAGAACCTTCCCTGATGTCTGTAAATCCATTAGGATCATTGAAAGTCATGTTGTTAATAATAAGGCAACGTCCTCTCACGGTGCTCATTCTGTAAACCTGTGTTAAGAAAAAGCACCAATAGAACCCATAACAAAAAATGATATTGATTTAGTTTAGTTGAAATAAATTTGTCTACACCTTAATTCAGTTGTATTTTCATTACTTAGTAGATATTAAACTCGTAGCTAGTTTACTGGCTAAGTGGGCTCACATCAGATGAGTGAAAGAGATCTTTGCCAAAAGATTTAGAGCATAGTTTAACAGTCCGTTCCTTAAAAGCCTCGCCTAAAGTATCAGAGAGCTCTCTGTCACCTGAGTCTTTATCTTGTTGTGGTTGAACAGAAGTTGTACGCTCATCTGTAAATAGCTGGGAAACATGAGTTACATGTAGCACTGCAGCTGTAAAATAATCTTGCTAATTTTTTATTTTTTCTAAAGACATCATTCGAATGAGTTGAATACAATATCTAGCCACAAAATAATTATTCTTACATAATAATTATTTGTTTATGAGCACTGATTAGTTAGGCAATTGTTGCGTCATACTTATACTGAACCAACATGACAAACTTGAGTGAATTTTTAAATATTGATGGAAATATTGAAAAGTTAACACTTATCAGATTCTGATAAAAATTCTTCAAATTATTAGAAACAATAGTAATCATTGGTGATCATTTAAAATATTAATAAAAAAAGTGTTTCTTCATTAGAGTACTTTCCAACTATGAAATGGTAGCAAGAACCTATCAATGCACATACTTTTCATAAATGGTAAGGCATTGTATTCATTGATGTTTTTTATGGCCAATAGTATTTCAGCAACAACAGATAGTTCTAAACATGCAAATTTACTCAACAAGCACTGAAAATTATAACACTAATCTTTTCAAGTAATTGTTAGTATGAGCATTCATTATTCAAAAATTCACTAACAAAAATTCGCTCCGTTACGAAAACAGCATAGTTCGAATTTTTTGGCCAAATGGAGTTAAAAAATATTGTAAACAGGATCACTAAAGTTGATTCTGAATACAAAGACAAAACTGATAGTTGAGAAATTTTTTATGATAAAAAACTAAAATTTTATAAAATAGTTTAAAAATGCATATTTAAAATTAGATTTAAGCATGAGTTTTGTCAGCTAAACCTACTTGAGGTGAACTCGAAGTTTTTGTTACTCGTAGATTGTTCTTAAAAAAGTCAAAACTCCCTATTGCACGTACTCGACATGATACATTATAATGTTACCATTTATTGCAAATCATAAGCGCTAAATACAATAAACACGCAAAAATTACAATAGGCAACTATAGTTGCTAAGGTTAACATACCATAATGTTAATAATTTTGGTAGGAACAGTGACTATATAAAATTTTGATGATTTTTTGCGAGGAATTGTTTGCATTATATAATTACTATATTTCCAATTTCCTTACATACAGATCTTTGCAATAAAATTTCAACCCTTTAACCGATTAAAATCATATCCTCAGGCTGCACTGCATAGATGTCTGACATATATAGATACATTTAAACATAAATACAACAGCATACACACATATGTATATCTGTATATATTAGTATACATAAATATATACATATATATATATGAACATACATATATATATATGAACATACATACATATATATATATATATATATATATATATATATATATATATATATATATATACATATATATTATACATGAGTGACAGCATAAGACTCGAGCAGAGTTTTCATGATAAAATTAGTATATCGCTCTTAGTAAGAATGAAAAATAGCAATCAAGTGTTTTATCTTAAGTTATAGTCTGTTTTATTGATTTTATAAACAATCAGTACACAAATCACCAAATTTTAAGTTTAAGATTAATTATTGTTCGTATCGTGTCGCGGAATAAATTAGCCCTAACAAAAAAACACCAAAGAGGCATCACATTGCCAACACTTAGATTTAATAGCTGCTGTGTTTTGCATCACATTGAATAATAAGTTTTGTAGCCAATAAACAACAAATCAATTATAACGATAATATTGTTTTAAAATTTTTGATAAAAAAGCTATTGATTGACTAACTTATTCAACGAATAGATACAATTACCTATCTCTCACCTTCAGCCAAACAAAGTTGTTCAAGTGTGGTGTTAATACAATCTGCAAAAACTGGTTTTTCCTCTGCTACATTTATATGGCTCACATGATTATTCGTTCCATATTCTGAAAAAAATAGTGATGATTAGTAACCACATTGAGTACTTCAAATAGTTTACTCTTATTTAGTGTTGAATATGTTGCATATAGCTCTGCAAATATATGGTAACATACAATATGACTAATGAGCATGAAGTTATTTTAAATAAAAGGAACATGTGATGCTAAACTATTGCAACAGATATTGCCATATTACTACATAATATAAGCTCAAGTGGAGTCTTGAGTTACTATTGAACTGAATATTCTAAAAGTAGCCAGTACCAAGCGCTACAGATATAATGTATTTGTAAAATACATATGTAATACAGTAATACTACATTTATGTTCACAACATTATTAACCACAAAATAGTCAACCAGTGTTGAATGACCACATTAAAATACAAATTACTATTTAGTGACCGATGGCTAGTTTACCTTTAATAACATTGTCACAATATTGTATGGAAATGTTCTTCAAAGAGTTGTATTTTTCCCAAATTGGGCCTGTCTGCGAAGGTGCTTTAACTTGGTATGCTGAAAAAAAATAAAAAGATGCTGTATGACTATGCAGACTGTATGATGACATTTGAACACTGATGGTATGTTTTTATTAAACTTAGAGTAGACTATGCTAAAAACAGTAACAAAATGTGAAAGCTAGCCAAAACTAAAAAAATTCATTTTTTGATTTGAGTCAAACTTCTCTAGCAGCATATTAATGCCTGCCGCAAGTGACAGCTGGCTGTAGTAGACTTGAGGTTTTTAGCTTAACATTTCTGAAACCTTGTTTGATAGCATCGGACACATTGCTGACCATCATCCCGATTGTCATTATTCTGCTAAACTGTCTGTGTGCAAGCATGGTAACTTATCATAATCTTTTGCATGAAAAATTGGCATTCAAGGAAGAAAAATAGTGAGATTCAGAATATGAGCAAACTTTGCCACCACCATGACACCTTTTATAAAAGAACCATGTTGAAATGAGAATCTTCAAAGCTAGGAATACTTCATTGAACAGATGGCTTTGTATTCATCATCAAGTATGCAATTTCTTAAGTAGAATAGATCACCAAATTAGGGAATTGCCTTGCCATAGTTGATGTAAAAACCTTTGTTGGTTGTTGTCTTTAACCTTATGTATCAGTCTCAAAGCCTGTTGTTAGGTATAGCTAGCTATTGCTATTAGAATCTAACAATGAAAGGTCCACTTTGTGCTAGATTTGATCTTGGAATTTTCCATTCACCAGGCAATAATCCAACCAATGTAGCTACAAGAAATGCAATGATCTCATCTGGCGATACGAGTCGTTATGTTCGTTAAAACACACATAGCACTCTTTGTTATGAAACGTCAATAAAACTTGCTTTCATAGCTCTTAATAGTAAGTTAAGCAATATGGATAGTGGTTTACTCAAATTAGCCATTGGCACTGTGCCAGGCTAATAGCCAGTGGCAGACACCTACATCAATTGTACTGATTTTAATATTCGTGCAATGCCAGGCATTTGGCTAGTACTGAATTAAAGTTGACCGAGTTGACCACCTTTGACTAAAGTGTCATATAATATTTAATTCTAAAGGCTTTAAGAAGAATTGGGTAATTTATCTATGTAATGACACAAGTTTAACAAACTTCACCAAAGAGAGACGTTCATTTTTATCTGGTATGATACCTTGTACATGTAATGGCACATTAAATAGAAGTTGCTATGTAGCTTTTGTAGAAACTGCTAATAAAGTACACAACTTTGAACGAAGTTTGATTTATTCTTTTGCTAGAAAGCACTATCCCATGTTGTATTATCCTTGTATAATAGTAATTGTGTCAATCTGCACATGCGATTAAGAAGCAAAGTTGCTATCCGGTCTCAAATGCAACCTGTTATGAGAATGTGGAGCAATTTTGGTGCTATGAAAGAAAGTCGCTTAATAGGCAATCCTAGGTCCGTGAAGCGGAGATATCCATGACCAAAAATGGAAACAAAAAACCTATTTTCTGAGCAACCAGACAGTGTTATATAATATTTAATAGCGACCACAAAAAAATTAAAAATAACAAAAATCTCTGGTAGCTCCAAAATTTTTGCGGTAGTTAACAACAAAAAAACGCCCTATGGCGTGATGCCGATAATTTTAGTTTTTAAGTCTAGATAACTTGTTTAAGCTCAAGTGAAAGCACAAGTATAATTATCTAAATTTACATGTAGTTCAAATTCCGATAGACATTTTTATCCGCAACTAGTGTCTAGTTTGAACTTTTAGAGGAATTATAGATGTAATAACAAAATTCACCAAAATTAAGTTATACTCAAATGAGATAACGCGTGAAATTAACGAATTGTTTAACAAATAACCGCAATAATATACAAATATATAGTTATTCCCCAGAAAATTTACATATATAAACCCTTCCTGTACTAACTGGCATTACTTGAGTAATAAAAAATTCTTTCAACAAAAAATTGATTTGTATTTAACATAAAAAAACCTTTGCCATTCTAACTTTCAACTACATATCATGAGAAAATTGTTTTGTGTAGTTGAAATAAATTAAAAGAGAAATTAAAACTACTGTAAAGGTTTTCTAACTCTGTCAAACTATTGTATTTTGCAAGCTTCATCATATGGACAATTTTTTGACGAGGTCAAATAAGTTTTTGAAATATAAAACAACTTCAGAGGGTTTAAATGCAAATGTGAAATAATTAGCGAGTAAGTGCTAATTTAAGTTTGTTTTGCTACAATCACAATAAAAGATAATTCGGTAATGAAACCATAAATTCGAACTGAGAAAACAAAAATAAAAATCCTGAATATTGAATGAACAATAACAATCCTTGCTTAAAAGTGTGTGTATAAAAAAGATTACTATTTCACCAGAAGCTAATCTCTCGATAATTGTATAGGTGTAAAAATGAGATGTCGTACTGCCTCTGTCTGACCAATCAGAAAGATAATGTAAAGGCTCTTCCAACGGAAATAGTACAATTGTCAACATAGAAATAATCGGCCTTTACCGCGATTGAAACCTTACAAAAAACCATCAATAGAAGTTCAAGAAAATCGAAAAAAGCATCTGTTTCATAGAGTTAATAAACTTCATAAAGTTTCAAATAATGCATAATTTAGCGTGTGCATACCGTATATGGTAAATGATAGTGTCTTTAACAATCGTCCTGCATAGCTTAGTGGTAAAGTGCTCAGATTTCAAACTTGTGGATGCAATCTCTGAGTTCAAATCTATCAGAACGCAAAACATTAATTCCAAGATTTAAATAGTTATAGCTGGACATACCGAAAGACAGGCGACGACAGACTAAAAACTTTTAGAAAAATACATAAATACATGTACATAAATGTGTATATATATACATATATATACATGTGTATATACATATTTATATATATATGTAAACTTTGACGCAGAAATATTGTATGTATGAATATACGTATGTACGTATTAAAATTTTTTAAAGGTACGTATGTATATACATACCTACATACTTATAGATATATAGGTATGTAGAAATGTATCAACTTAGAACTAAAATCAGAGTGCTCAACTCAAGATGAAGCAGTATAAATTGAAAAATTAAATTGTTCACTTATCTTTTTTTCAGCTACTGACAGTTTCCTGCTAGTGCATTCTTCAGTCTGTAGACTTCCACTGAAACAAGATGGTGACTTTTCAAACATCTCACAATTTCACATGATTGGTGGATTTTGTCGCGTTCTGATTAACTTGTTACTAAAATTGCAAAGAAGATAACTCTTAGAATGAGGACAAGATGAGGCAATTTCTCTTCTTTTATTAAGGGTTGAAATATCAGGTTTTTTAATAATGTAATATTTTTCAAAAATACATAAATTGCACCTTTTCCTTAAGTTACTGTAGGATTTAGCGTGTTTTAGTATAGTCCATTCAATTTTGAAGTTAAAATGTCGGCCTTTTAGTGCCCATATGTGTTTGCTCAGTTCTGTACCATTTCTTTTTGAGCTATTATTTATACTGTGTTTATGGTTACGGTATCTAGTTTTAAAGTCGGTTTCACAAGGTCCGATGTTGGTCTCAGCAGTGTTGCTGTCTAGTCTTGTCATTTGTGCTTGGTACACCGTGCTCTTCTGATGGCAGATTTGGTTAGGCGGACAGTCTGATTTAGTTCTGCAGTTGCATTTTTTGGTTTCGCTAGTTGGCGGATTTGAAAGTAGCTTTTTATGGTATTCTATTTTGTTTTTGATGTTAGACATAGTAGAGTAGCTCAATTTTAGGGTATTTTTGTTAAATATTTTATGTAAAGGAATTGCCCTTCGGAAGCACTTGTTGATCATATTCAGGAATCTTTTTCTTATATTAGTTTTTGCACTTCAATTAAATGGTGGGTTATACTAAGTTATGGTTTGTTGTTTAGTTTGTCTTTTTTTTGTTTGTTGAAGTTGTATTTTTAAAAGTAAGTACATGTATATGATTGTATCCACTGTTTGTCAGAGCTGTCTAGTATGGTTGTAATGCCTTGTCAAAAATCTTTTTGCTTGAAGAAAATCTGTTCAGTCTTTTATTAATGTTAAGTGATAAGTTTTTAATTATGCAAGGGGGGTGGTTGCTCAGTCTATGTACATATAAAATAGTGATGTTAGGTTTAGTGTATGGTCCGTATGAGCCTTTGACTAAGTCAAAGGTCATGTCCATAAAGTTGACAATTTTCATGTTAGCTTTGATTGTTATTTTCAAATTGTTTGCTTTAAATATATTGCAAATCGTCTTTTTCATGTTTTTGACATACTGCATAATTATTCGACCCCCTAGCATAATTAAAAACTTACCACCTAACATTAATAAAAGACTGAACAGACGTTCTTCTAGCAAACAGATTTTTGACAAGGCGGTACAACCATACCAGACACCTCTGACAAACAGTGGATACAACCAAAAACTTACTTTTGAAAATACAACTTCAACTACCAAAAGATGAAGACAAACTAGACAACGAACCATAACATGGTACATGTATAACCTACCGTTTAACTAAAGTGTGAAAACTAACCTAAAAAAGATTCCTGACTTTGATCAACAAGTGCTTCCGAAAGACAAATCCTCCACGTAAAATATTTAACAAAAATACTCTGAAATTTAGCTAGTCTACTATGCCTTACATCAAAAACAAATAGAATACCATAATAAAAAGCTACTTTCAAATCTGCCGACTACCGGAACCAAAAAATGCAACTGCAGAACTGAGTCAAACTGTCCGCTTAACCAAAACTGCTTTTATAAGAGCATAGTGTATGAAGCACAAGTGACAAGACTAGACAGCGACACTGGTGAGACCCACGTCTGACTTTGTGAAACCGACTTTAAAACTAGATACCGTAACCATAAACACAGTATAAAAATAGCTCAAAAAAAAAGCTACAGAACTGAGCAAACACATATGGGCATTAAAAGACTGAGACATTAACTTCTAACTTGACTGGAATATACTAAAACACGCTAAATCCTACAGTAACTTAAGGAAAAGGTGCAATTTATGGATTTCTACAAAATATTACATTAATAAAAAACCTGACATGTCAACCCTTACTAAAAGAACAGAAATTGTCTCATCTTGGCCTTATTCTAAGAGTTATCTTTTCTGCAATTTTAGTAACAAGTTAATCAGAGCGCGACAAAATCCACCAATCCTGTGAAACAGTGGGATGTTCGAAAAGTTACCATCTTGTTCCAGTTGAAGTCTACTGATTGAAGAATGCACTAGCAGGAAACTGTCAGTAGCTGAAAAAAAGATAAGTGAACTAATTAAGTTTCCATTTATATATATATATATATATATATATATATATATATATATATATATATATATGCTAGCAAAATGACCGGTGGAGCATGCGTATTGCTTTCATTATTGCGGTTTGTCATGACCAAACACTTTTTAAATATATTTTCTAAAAATCTATATAAATATCACAACTTCTCGATATTGTTAGCTATGACTTTTTGAAATATAAACAAAATTGTGCATTGGTTTTCTATTATTACTATATTAATAATATTGGTTATTCTAATAATGTCAGTGCATTTTACTTCTATAATTGGCCAATATTGCATTTCTCCTATTGCAGGGGGAAAAATATAAACAAAGAATCTTTTCCTTTCATTATTGCTGTTTGTTGTATATATATAACTCCCATATCCAGTACATTACAGCTACCAATGCAGTTATCCTATTGCGTTGCAGTGCCATTTGACTACTAATATTGCATTTTTCTACCATCAGTATCCTTTCTTTTTTCTAATATCACCTTGGTCGTGGGCTGTATGACAGGGGAATTTCTAGTACAAAACTTTATAGTTTTTTCCCGAATAATTGTGAAGTACTATTTTTGTTAGATGACATTTGCTGTGGTTGCCCAATTTTTTTACTAGTGTTTTACCAAATATCATTGTATTATGACCCCATTTAGATATATTTCATAAAAGTTTAAAAGGTTCAGATTGTTAGACAAATTTCTTAGGCTTATTGAGCAAGACATTGGGTTGACAAGAACGACCGGGTTTAAAGGGTTAACTGAACACAATACTCTCCAAAATTGCTTTGGGCTGACACTAATTAAAACCCGCCAGCTGTGGGTGTTGTCATTAATCTTTGGTTTTACAAACGTATGACAACTTTTAAATAGATGATCTTAGATGGAATTTGAATTCTCCACTCTTGAAACTTCTTTATTTCTTCCACAATATGTTAATATAATTATAACAATTTTCCATGACAAGAGTAACTGATATCAGTCTTCCCATTTATTTCCAATAACAAACCTGAACTTTTAAAGGTTCCTTTCACTTTACTAGATTGAGCAAGATATTAAACAACACTGCATGTCAAAAATTTTTAAAATGAATTTCCACATTCTGGTTATCGATTTAGATCAACTCAGCACAAATTGTAGAATGGCACAAACTAGTGAACAGTGTTTAGTGATGATGTCACACACACAAACATACTACAGCTAACCATCTAAATAAATTTAAATTAAAATATTGAGCAAAATCCATTTTACAACAGACTGCTAAAGCCATATTTTAAACATTTGGTATTGGAAAAAGACTCCAAATTTTAAGATTGGCATTTTGCGATTATCACACTAAAACCATACTCTATCTCATTAAAACATTTTGTAGATCATCAGGCTGCATTACCTCGACTGATAGTCTCTTTGACTCCTTGTGGTATCTTTATCCAATGAGTGTCTAATCCGCTAGCAATATTTCTCTGGGAGAAGCCTGCAATTGGATGGATCAAAAAGTAATAGAATAATAATAATGACATGGTAACAGTTGCGCATGGGTGAAAAATGCTTCTTTCAATCACTCGCTCTCTTCAGCAACAATGAATGCGAGGTTTAAAATTGAGGAGATTTAAAACATAATAAATTCACTTCCTGTGGAAAAACTATAAAAACAAACAAATAGCAATAAATCGCAGATAGCAATTGTTTTTTGCAAACTAATTATTTAGCTTGATAAAAAGCATTTTTCTACAACCGTAACTGAATAAAAGAAAGCAGATTTGTTTTTATTCAAATCAACAAAAATTAAGTGATGCAAAAAGTGGTCATAACATGGAACGTGTGTGCTAACTGTTATATAACATGTGTTAACATGAGTTATATTAATGAGTACTGTTTATATTGTATTAAATCTAGCAAAATGCATTACGAATGAGAATGAAGTTATATTGCCAAACAAGTAGTTGTTGCAACTACTTGGTAGTGGTGATGACCACTGGCCATTGCCAACCGGTTGTATTACACAACTATAATGACAACAATCATTGCTTAACATAGACTTGAGTAACTGCCTGCCCAAAAAAACTTTTCAACTTCCCAAACTTTTCAACTCACTTCATGAGTAAATGATACTGGTAAAAAGGAAGCTGTCTTTCCTGTCTTCATAAAAACAGAGGCAATGTTATACTTTTTGATGTCAAAAATCAATCACTGCAGTGATGAAAATTGAATCAACAGAGAACCGAACTATAGATGTCTCAGCGCCTCAGAACTTGCATTTTTGTCTTTAGTTACGCAAATAGTTGTATCAATTATCAGATATTTGTCTAGTCAACAGTTCAATAAAGAATGTGAATGTTTCTTATTCAGAAAATCGATTTTACATAGTGCAGACATTTTTAAAAATAAAACTTAGTAAAACTTAGCTCAGGAGGTCGATTTGCAAACACTTTGGTATAACGATCTTGAGCTACAAACATCATGCAAATTTTTTTTCCCGTATGTCTTTTCCAAGTATTTCTTTGTTGCTTCTTTCAACAATGTATTCCAAACACCATTAAATTAAACTAAACAAGTTATTCTCAAACTGCTTCGAACTGAAGCCTTAAAATATCTACACCTTTTTTGTTGTATACCTTTTCATAAGATATTCTACATGAAAAGTTGTATTTTATGTTATGAAAATAGTTTTCTTATTGCTTCCAAAATAACTCATTCATTGTAAAGACAACATGCCAATGTGTTGATAACTGAACTTACTGATACCAGCCTGGTAAAGTAGAAATGACTAACAAGGGCTTCTGAAGAACGTTTAAGAATCATATTTTGCATCAAACTAGACAAAACTAATCATGGCAACGTAATTCAAATTTAATTTAATTAGTGCATCATTGGTGCTGTGTTTTCTTCTAAAATCATATTTCACATTGTTAAGCAGTAAAGTACCTTCGAGGTTTTCCATAATCAGTTTAACTACAGCTTTTTCAATTATCTTTTTAGTACCGGTGGCAAACTAATGGGTATTTGTAATTTTACTTGAGCCTCTTTAAACAAGGGTTTTACTTTAGCTATTTTCATTTTACTTGGTACTTGAGAAGCTGTTATGCTGAAGTTTAAAATTTCAGTTATTACAGGAATAATATCTTCGACCGCATTGTTGTTTAGTTTTGATGGAATGTTGTCAAATGCCGTTGCTTTGGTTGGATTAACCTTTTCTAGAAGCTTGGTTACATCATTTACGCTGACTTGCAATAATTTGAATATTAAACTTTTAGTTGATATCATTTGCGTTAGCTTTACTGGATTATGATTAAAATTTTCAAAATTTTGGCCAGGAACGGACCAATCAAGAGACGAATCAAACCTTTCAAATTTTTGTGCCAGGGATGGACCAATAGAAGTAAAATGGATATTAAAGGTGTTGGCTTAATCAATTTTGGTAATCAGTTCTTTTTCGTCATGTATTATAGATTTCAGCGCTAATGATGATGATTAGGTTTTGCCAGTCCCATTATTAAAGATTTGCCACAGCTGTTTTGCCTCAGAAGCACTTTTTATTGAGGATTCAAAATGCTTTGATTTGGCATCGTGGTTCGTTAGGTTGTTTCATTTTGCCAAATTCTTGTTTGCTTGATGACAGTATGTTGATAAAAAAATCCCTAGAAATAGAAACAGTATGTCTATAGTTCTAGTGATTTTTTCGATTACGGTCTTAGAGTGTTTTTTTGTGTTTATTTACATATCGTATGCTGTTGCCTCATTTTAGCGGAAGAAGGCGAGTGTCTGTTGTCAAATTGAGAGTTGCATTTTGAAATTTAAATACTTGGTTGTTGGCCTCAATAGCGGCTTTTATGTAATAATCTTTGAAGATTTTATAAATGGATTTTTATCTTTCATACTTGTTGTAAGTTTCTTTCACATACTGTTAGTCAATTTTTTCTGTATAAACCAGTACCTGTTGTTAGCTCATTTTTTAAAAGGGCAAATAAATATATACTCTTTGACGAGCTTGCATGTTAGTGCTATATCAAAGCTGCCCATAAGTGACATAAAATCTGAATGGCATTTTCCCCCTCACAGCTTCCTCCCTCATTAAAAACCAATGCACCATCTTACAGTGTACTTATTGTGATCATGAAATTAGGGTACTCACCTATGCCAAATTGAAGGTGCAGAGAGAAAAAAACTTCTAGAATTTTCAACTATTTAAACTTTGATTGAAATACATGTAGGTTGGTCCATTACAAATTAAATAGTCTCATATCTTACTAGTAAAGTTTGATCTATAAAGAGCAAAAAACTGTATAATCTTCATGGCATTCTGTGTCTTAAATGAAATTCTGAATACTTTACGACTGATTTTAAACATTCAGTCTATATTCAAGACAGCATTTATAGCCTCTCAATTGCACTATTGCTAATTATAATTTTATCCTCATTCAAACTTATTAAAGATTCAACAATTGCGAGATGCTAAAAAAGCATAAGTACATAAACAAAATTAGAATTTTTGAAGTGATTTATAGCTAGCGAAGATTTTTGGCTAGCAAAAAGGTTACTGTCAGTTGAAAATATGTCGTTTAGAACAAGCAAAAGGGCTTTTAAAGTCATTCAAGAATTAAACGTAGTTTTGTGTACAGCAACTCACTTGTTATTGTTCATTGCTGTGTTAAGTGCATAATCATGTGTAATGCAAAGCTAGAGTTTTTTTCAAAAAAACAGCTTTATTGACGTTGCATAGTTTGTTATTTCTAATTTTTATTTTTACTTTTATGTCGCTTAGCTAGCAAAATATTAACCTATAATATACATGTACTACATAAAATTAGTCTTTCAAACTTCCTTTGATAAGGTTACACTGATCTTGGTTTAAATTATTACAGCGTACTATCAGTTACTTCATCTATTGAAAATTTTTGATAAATTATATACAATTTGATATATCTAACTTACTGCAACACAAAGTTTGAAATCTGTCAGAAAGGATGGACAATACCTTGTAAATTTTTTTGTTCGTCATCAGAGTCATCAGCGGGTTTTGGGTCAGGCACTTTGCTAGCAATGCCTCTGAGTAGATTAGTGTTTCTGGTATCTAAAAGTAAAAGAAAATTTTACCCATGTCCATACTTGTTGACATCCTAATTAGTGCTAATTTCAGCAGTTTCAAATTTTGGGCTTTCAAATTTAAAACTGGAGCATCAGTTAGTCACCTAATAGTATTGATCTAATGCTATTCGGATTATTGTAGGGTGTTATGTTATGATGAGCTTAAATTTCAAGCATACAGAAATTAAAAATTTCCTCTTTCTCACCTGGCTATAATTCCTTACCTTTTTCACAAGCATACAATTATCCGTTAATTATCATAATTATGTTGTTTTTATTGAACCATTAGCTCTATCAAGACTTGTGGCGTAGTTAAGTGGCTCCTTCTTATTTATTATGTTTAAATGGTTAGTTTGTAGGAAATATATAACTTAATAGAGTATAAGAGAAAAATACCTTCAGGAAGCACAGCTAAAATGAAGCAACTCAACTCATTAGATTTGTAATATATGTACATATTTATTGTTGTATAACTTTTCATAGGATATTCTACATGGAAAGTTGTTTTTATGCTATGAAAATGATTTTCTCATTGCTTCCATAATAACTTATTGATATTAAAAGTGGCACATCGATATTTTGATAACCAAACTAATTGATATCAGATTGTTTTTTTAGAAATGACTAACAAGGGCTTTTAAAGGACGCTTAAAAGTTTTATTTTGCATCAAACTACCCAAGATTAAACATGGCTACAAAACTTCAATCAACCCATCACGCTGGATATTGACTGGTGAGAGTTTTACATTCTGGTTGGTTTCAAATGGGATCGACTCAAATTTCTGGACTGTTTAAAATGTAAGAATTTTCAATCGTAGTTTATTAATTAAACTCAAATAAATAAACATAAATAAAATATAAAGGTTCATTTGGAATACAGGTGTTTTATAGTTGTGGCTTTTTTGGTACTAACTTTAACCATCAAACACTGCACTTTGGCTAGCACAGTTACATCATATCAAAGGTATTATTACTTTTTTCTTGGTTTATGATTTATTACGTCATTTTGAGCGTGGAGATATCTTTGGCTTGTGCCTAAACACACTTGAGGGGTTTACCAACAAATGATAATGCACCCACGCTCACAAATTGTCAATAAAAATTGGTATTATCAGTTTCTTTAGAGTCAATGATAAATTTATGTCAATATGGAGCCTTCTAGACAAACCACTCGTTGTTATTTTATTAGGCTTATGATTATTTTATTATTGGATTATTTATTTTATTCTCACACTTAAAAATTGTACACTGCAAGAACACATAAGAGAAAGTGATTCTTGTATTTTAGCAGTAACATTTTGAGAATTTGTATATAGTTCACCTTGAAGTTTTTGTTTCAATATATGTAATAACGGTTTACCATTCTCAAGATGGTCAACCTGCGCATCGATTGACACCCAAATGTTGGTTTTACGACTAGGTTTTTTTTGTGTGCTGTGTTGTACAGGACTGAGTATGATTTTATGAAAGCTATGAACACTTTTGAGTGTTTTTTAAATGATGGTTTAATTTTTACGAATTAGCAAAATTATATTGCTATACATTAGTGAATAGCGACAAAAAATCTACAGCCAGAGCATCTCATTCTAGGAAAACACAACCAATTAAAACACATCTCGCCCGCGAGAAAGGTTTGATAAAGAAATTTTAGCGTTTTCGCTCAGCCTGAACTTGTTGGGTAAATTCCAGTATAAAGTGGCACTAGATCTCGCAATATTGTGCTACATTTCACCTCGTGCATTTTAGCTGTAAACATCCAAAAAATTAAATATATAAATCAGCATTTTTAAAAATACAACTATATACATATATATAATCCAAGTAGTCTTTTTTCGTGGTAATTTTATTTGTTACTTCAACTTGGTATGTCATGTTTTTGGTGGTGCACTGGACGCCTTGTGCAAATTTCACTTTGCGTTTGCATGTTCAGTTCAATTCATTTATTCATCTAGTGAGTTTATTATTCTGTGTGCTTATTATGCTCATCAAACTGGCGAATATGAGTAGCTGCTTTAAGGAGTGTATTTTTATGATTTGTGAAAAGAGTGTTCATCGCGGAAGCATGCGGTAATAATTTGGATGTATTTATTTTCTATTTTAGTTACAAAAGCTGAGCTCTATGTATATGTGTAGGTGATATAATCTTTTTTTGCTTTGTTTACTCTGTGTTTTATTTGTGAGCTTTGAATAATATGTGCATTAGATTTTTCGTTAAAGTTAGATTATATCCGCTTTGTTTTAGTCCAATCATGTTTTTTATTTTCGTGATTTTTTGCCATCGTCAAAATAAATTAACCAAAGTAAAAGAGCTAAAACAGTGATGAAGCCCATAATACGCAATAGCATAGCTAGTCGGGGCGTCGTACTTGTCATCATCTTGTAATCAAGATCAACTTTTATGGGTAATTAAGTTTCATTCACCTATTAGAAGTTGCAACCTAAATTCTCTCTTGAAACTGGCAACCTTCTGTATGCTTTTAATAGGCTTAGGGAATGGGTTCCAAAAATGACCTGTTGGAAATCTACCCTGCGATGGTCTGCACAGAAAACAGATTGTGAAAAATTTAGACAAGAATTTGAGAATCAGGTTCCAAATATTGTGCGAGGGATACAATTACAATAAAATTATGATTGCTTAATAATTACATTGTATAATTATTAAGTATAATGCGGTAGGAATATAGTGAATTGATAGATAGTATGAATGATGATTTGAAAAGATA
The DNA here is from genome assembly GCF_963576615.1 of Watersipora subatra. Taxonomy (NCBI): domain Eukaryota; kingdom Metazoa; phylum Bryozoa; class Gymnolaemata; order Cheilostomatida; family Watersiporidae; genus Watersipora; species Watersipora subatra. The sequence goes on from NC_088713.1 coordinate 14,039,245, forward strand.
CTCTTTGTGAATGGTCAATATCATGCCCTTTTGGAGGATCATTAAGTTCGTAAGATGAGTGGGAGGTGCATTGCCTCATGCCTCAATGCAATATGAAAGTTTGGATATAAGCATGGAATTGTATAATAAATGTAGAGGTTTGTTGGGTAAATATTTAGATCTGCGGAAGGGTAAGCCTAATAAAGTTCTCAGTTGTTTTAGTAAATAGTCGATGTGTTCTTTTAAGTGATATTAGAATCCATAAAAATACCTAAGAATTCTGTGTGATCTGTCTCACAAATTGGTTTGTTGAAAGTGAAAAAAGGATGAGTGTTAGCTAAATGAAATTTATTTATGTTTTTTTAGATAACACGAAATTAGTACTATAAGCATTTAGAGTTAGTTCGTTAGAAGTGCACCAGTTTTGAATAGCAAGAAGTTCGTTATTTAAACAGTCTATGTGCTCGCTGATGTTAGAGGATTTAAAAAAAGATTAATGTCATCTACATATAGAAAGCACATGAAAAGGTTGGTGACATGTGTTAAATCATTTACGTAAACTAAAAAAAAGAGTTGGACCAAGGATGGAACCTTCAGGTACACCTCTTGCTAAATGCAGTATTGAAGATAATGTGTCACCAATAATAATAGTGTGTTGTTTACCTTCTGTTAGATAGCTTTTGATCAAGGTAATTTCAGTGATGTCAAAATTAATATTGTAGAGTTTTGAGTGCAGAATGTTATAATCTAGTGTGTCAAAGGCTTTAGTAAAACTTAGAAAGATGCAAAGAACACAATTACCAACGTTTAAGGATTTTAAAACATTGTTAGTCAATTTAATTAGTGCATCCTTAGTGCTGTGCTTTCACCTAAAACCATATTGCCCATCGCTGAGCAGTAAACAACCCTCAAGGTATTCCATAATCTATTTATTTACAGCTTTTTCAATTATCTTACTTAGCACTGGTAGCAAACTTAATTTAATTTGAACCTCTTTAAAACAAGGGTTTTACTTTATAGCTATTTTCATTTTACTTGGTACTTAAGAAGTTGTTAGGGTGAAGTTTAAAATATCAGGTATTACAGGAGCAATAGCTTCTGCCACATCATTAAATAATGTTTATAGAGTGTTGTCAAGTCTGGTTGCTTTGGCGGGTTTAACCCTTTTTAGAAGCTTGAATTCATCATTAACGCTGACTTGCGATAATTTGAATGTTAAACTTTTAGTTGATATCCTTTGCGTTAGCTCTACTGGATTATGATTGAAATTTTCTAAATTTTGGCCAGGGATGGACCAATAGAAGCAAAATGAATATTAAAAGTGTTGGCTGTATCAATCTCTGTAGTCAATTCTTTTTCATTTTGTAATATAGATTTTGGGGCTAATGATGGTGATTTAGTTTTGCCAATCCAATCATTTAAGATTTTCTACAGGTGTTTAGGCCACGAAGCACTTAGGGATTGAAAATGCTTTGATTTGGCATTGTGGTTTGTTAGGTTGTTTCAGTTTGCCTAATTCTTGTTTGCTTGATGACAGTACGTTGATGACAAAATCCCTAGAATCATAAACAGTATGTTTATACTTCTAAAAATTTTTCGAATATAGTCCTAGAGTGGTTTTGGTGTTTATTTACATAACATATGCCGTTGCCTCATACCAGCTGAAGAATGTGCATGTCTGTTGGCAAATTGAACGTAACAGGTAGAAATTTAAATACTTGTTTGTTTGCTCCAGCAACAACTTTTATGTAATGGTCTTTGAGGATTTAATAAATTTACTTTTTATCCTTCATACTTGTTGTGAGTTCCCTTCACATACTATTAGTCCATCTTTTTTATATAAACCAGTGCCTGTTGTTAGCTAATTTGGTAAAAGTGCAAGTAAATACTATTCGACGAGCTTGCGTGTTAGTGCAATATTAAAGCTGCCCATAAGTGACATTAAATGTTGGTTGCATTTCTCTCTCCCAGCTTCCTCCCTCTCTTATTAAAACCAATGCATAATCTCACAGTGTACTTATTGTGATCATGAAATTATGATACTCACCTACCCTAGGACACTTATGTATTCGCGGCATCTAACTTTCGCGTTTTCACGGTGTCATCCTCTCGCGAAAGTTTCATGTGCGAAACTAAACTATCATAACAAACGAGCGAAAAAGCGAAACTAAATAGCTTTGTTCATTGATACTGTAGAATGGAATTTTATAACGACATTTATTTTAACGACCACTATAGCATCGTTAAAATATAAACCAACAAAATAATTTGACTGTCAAAATTTATTACGTCATTATTTTGCAATTAATTATGATTATTTTCCCATTAAGAATGATTTATAATGATAGGAATTTGATGTCAATGCACACGCATTAGTAGCGTTATCGTTTGCTGGGGACATCAATCAATGCAGTGAGCACCGTGTGTTGAAAGAAAATAAGACACATGCACTGACACTCACAGTACTACACAAGCAGCATGGCTATGGAAAGGTTTCAATTCACCACTGACACCTCTTCAATGACTTGTAATTTTTTGAGATTTGTTTTGTTTTAAGTGATGTGACTGACGAGACGTCTTTAAATTAAAATAAGCAAAACATGACCACAGTTAAAACGCTCAGAAAAAATATATCTTTTTCTTTTGAGCGTTTTAATAAAGATCAATTTTGCGGATTTTATTTCAAGTTCATTCGGAGGCTTTTACGCTTTCGATGGGACATGGCCAAGCGGGTGTTTGATAAAACTTAATCTTCTGCAAACCTTTATAAAAGTCGTTAACAAAGATATTTTGCCTCTGATGATGATAATAATGATGCCTGAGAACTACTAGAAGTTGATGTTTGTCTCTATGGCTTGGAATGAAGTGATATTCTACAGCGATAAAAACCGCGTCCATGGCCGTTGGGCATATAACTTTTCGAATAAATGATGTTGAGGTCGAGTTATCTGAAGGAATTTATCATTGCGTTGGAACTGACCAAACAAATCCGTTTGAGTTGACCTTGTGTTTGAGATGAAATGTTACATTTTATCTGAGGGCGAGTAATCCGAGTTGGACTGTACTTACCGTAAAAAATTCCCAAAAAGTTGGGACGGCTCAGCCGGCCAGCTGCCCCAGTGAAAACGGGCCTGTTGATAGTCCAAGAAACAAATGGCAGCAAGTGATCAAATTGCATTATCGACCTTGCCCACACCATTCTACCTGCGGTTCACAATTACAAACTAGTCGCAAATTGAAATTTTTTTTATCGGTGAACTGAACCTAAGGAATCTAATTATGTTCGTTCCAGTGCATTTATTTTCACATCACTATATTTTCGCACTCATCAGAGCTGCGGAATTAAGTTGCTTCGAAATTTTACTCTGTGAGCTACTCACGAAACTAAATACTAGCAAAATATAAGTGTCCTAGGGTATGCTAAATTGAAGGTGCAGAGAGAAGAAAACTCTTCAAATTTTCAGCTATTTAATCTTTGCTTAAAATACATGTCGGTTGGTTAATTACAGATCGAAAAGTCTCACAACTTATTAGTAAAATTTGACCTATAAAGAACCAACAACTGTAAAATCTTCAAAGCTTTATGTGTCTGAAATGAAAGTTTGAATACTTTACCACTGATTTTAAACATTTAGTCTATACTCAAGACAGCATTTCTAGCCTCTCAATTGTACTATTGCTAATTACAATTTTATCCTCATTAAAACCTATTAAAAAATCAACAATTGTGAGATGCTCCAGAACCATTTGTATTTAAACTCAATTAGTATTTTAAAAATGGTTTATAGCTAGCGAAGATTTTTTGGCTAGCAAAAAAGTTACAGTCAGTTGAAAACATGTCGTTGAAAACAAGCAAAAGTGTTTTTCAATTCATTCATGGATTAAACATATTTTTGAATACAGCAACTCACTTTTTATTGTTCATTGCTGTGTTAATCCCACAATCATGTGTAATGTAAACCTAGAGGTTTTTCTATAAGACAGCTTTATTGAGGTTGCATAATTTTTTATTCCCGATTTTTACCTTTCTTTTTGTCTTTTTGCTAGCAATCAATGAACATATATCATACATTTACTACATATATTTAGTTTCACAAACCTCTATTGATGAGGTTATACTGATGCCCATTTGAGTTATTTGCCATACTATCAGTTACTTTATTTAACAAAAATATATCACCAATTATATATATTTCATAATCCCTAACTTAGCGTAACAAAACGCCTGTAATTTGTCAAAAAGTATGGAACATACCTGGTAAACTTTCTTCAGTGTCATAAAATTCGTCGGAGGAACTTGAGTCAGGCTCTTTGCTAGCCATGGCTCTGAGTAGATAAGTGGTTCTGATCTCTAAAAGTAATAATAAACTTTACTTTTTCTCATCTCTATTGATAGCTTAATAACTGGTAATTCTAGCAGTTCTGTATTTTGAGATTTCCAATTGAAAGCTGGAACATCAGTTAGTCACCTAAAAGTATTGATTTAATGCGATTGAGAATTTGGTTGGAGTGTTATGTTACAATAAACTTAGATTTCAAGCATAAATTAATCAAAACTTTTCTCGTTTTCACCTGGCTATAATTTCCTACCCTTTTTGCGAGCATACAAATAATTGTACGCTTGTGAATAATATCAATAATATCAATTAATTATCATCATTAAGTTGTTTTCATTAAACCATTAGCTCTATCAAGATTTGTCTGTGTAGTTAAGTGGCTTCTTTTTACTTATTATGTTTAAATGGTTGGTTTGTATGAACTATATAACTTTTTAGAACATAAAATAATAACATCCTTCAAGAATCACAGCTGAAATGAAGCGACTCAGCTCAATAGATTGGTATGCTCACAAATCCACAGGGAAGACAACTATTTATTTTAGATGAACGACTTTGGTTTTAGTCAACTTCACAATGGATTTTGTTCACTAATATAGAGTGCTGAAATATAAGACTGGCACTATTTATATGATATGTACAAACTGAGGGCAAGGTCATTCTGTTCTGCATGAGATAAGGTATTTTACTCTGCTAGCAAGCAGCACAGATATTGTTTTGTGTCATTATACCAAACGATATTATCGATGAAGGTTTTGCAAACAGATACTACCAAACATAACATCAAAACAAAGACAAATTGTCATTGAATCAATTTATTCAAGCTTCTAGGGAGTCTTTCAATGCAACTAACTTTTGTTTGAAAAGTTTGTTGGGAAATATGGTATACAAGTAATCTAAATGACTTGCTGGAAAATTGCTGGAAGGATAGATAGGTTAAAGTTTTTTTGGCAACAATAACAGCTTCTCAGGAAATTTGAATATACTTTCGTTCCACTGATCAATATACATTTAAACAAAAACAAAAAGACTATAAAACAAAAATGTCTTCACATTCCAAAAAGGTTCCAAAGACCACCAATTTATCTCTAGAACAATTTTATTGTGCAACTATTTCATAGCTGCAAAAATATCTGGCTTTGGAAGGTTTCTATAACTTTTCTTGGTTTATTGAATAAAAACATGATCTCTGAAATAATCTACTTTATATTGTATAAAAGATTTACCTAATGCAATTGTAAAGTTTACTTTTTTCTTCTTTGATTGCTGGTCTATGTCTTTTTTTTTCTTTCTCTACATTTCTGCTATCCATTGTGAAACGCAAGTTTATTAAGGTTGGATCACAAAGCCACTTCTTAGGTTTTTATGACACTTGTATTAAAAAGTATACATTTTTAGCAACGTTTTTAAATTTTGTTCAAGCATAATTTAGAATTCTGATACTACCTATTTTTTGACAGACCGCATTGTTATTGTAAATCAAAGTACATTGTTTGGTCCATTGCTGACTACTCCCAAAACATATTTTCTGACCATCATCTAGTCAACCATAACAAAAATACAAGAGTAAACACCTAGTACTGTTAATACTAATGAATACGGTTGTGTTAAAATAAAAATGTATCTGATGAACAGTGGCAGCATTCACAACACCAAAGCTCACTGAGTTTTGGTGCTGGTTACCGCACATGCAGTCATTTCTTACTATCGCTAGTGTAAATAAAAATAGAATGATGTTATGTATCATTGACTTGCCAAATATTTACCAGACTATCATTATGTAATACTAACAGCACAAACAAGATGAAAATGCACAAACAAATGTTTATGTCAACTAAAGAGAAAAAAGAGCTAGCACCGACACCATAAAATAAATTCATGACTTTCTATTAGAGCATTGAGAACACACAGTCATAAGACTGCCTTCCCATCTTTACAAATGAGACCATCCTAAATTCAGTTTTTAAGTAAACGAATGGCTTCAGCCATGGAAAGAGTTAGACAGTTTATCAGGTAAAATTAGAGGTAAACTGATAATATTGAGTTTACTTAGCCCTCAAGCAGCCTTTTAATACTAACAAGAATATAGATAAAAATGTAATGAAACTTTTTATAGCCAACTTTCTCAGCACTCCCAATAGCAGCCCAAACAATAACTTTAGGTTAAAGAGGCATGAAATAATATAAAAGGTGACATGACACAGCATCTGAATCTATTTTAAATCATATCTGTTTTTCCTGAAAACGACTTAGAATTGCAACATATAGAAAACTACCCCAATGATGAACAAAGGCAGTTGATTTCCAAAAACAACATATTTATATTTGCATTGTTGATAACTCAGTAATTTAGCTGGGTAGGTTTTATAGAATTTATGTTCAGCAGAAAAGCCGAGTGAGTTTTCAAATATTGACTTGATTAAGAGTTTATCTTGCTACATTTGCAGAAAAGAAAATTCTGTGCATGTAGAGTTATACCTTTCATTTATAATTTTTGTGACAATTTAGTTTGATGTAATATATCATCAAATGTGTCGGCAATAGGGAGAATAAGACAGCATCGCAATAGTTCGTAAACGCAAAGGTGATCGATCAGTTTCACAGCGCTGGTCTAACAGTCTGAATGTCATAAGTTGGATTGCATCAAAAGTTGACTTTTATCATAACCATGACCCCTGGTTACAGATGGACAACAAACAGGTAAAACTACCCATTACAGTAAAACCTTTTGTTGTTTTGCTTTATTTAAAATGTAAAAAATATTTGTTATTAATTTTAGTTTGCAGAATAAAAACTGCTGTTTAGAAAAAAAATAAACAAGTTGTTGTAACTGAACATCCACAATGTGCAGTTCACATTAACATGTTGTAAAATTATCAAAATTTGGGTCAGTAAAACCAGTGAGATTGATCATAAAAAAGACAAAGGTTGTTGGTGCAAACAAACAACACTGTAGTTACAATACAGCCCACCAAATTATAAGAGATAAGTCAAGTTTTTCCTTTTGTTATGGCCAAAGCAGTAAGTCTGATATGATCTTGGAATGGATTAGGCGATGTAAACGTACTGTACTGTTTTTATGAAGTAAAATCCCTGTAACGTAAACAGTCCTGAAACGGATTATTAAAGTTGTACGAGTGCCTGCTGTATATTTTTCTCACAAACTTTGTTTACAAAATCTAAAAAGCTTCAGTATTTCCAAGCAAGTTTCATTTTACTGTGCATGTGGCAACACTTACCTCTACAGATTGCTTCATAAAATCAAAGAAAACTTGTTCTTTTGTTGGCTAGATCGAGTGATCTGAAAATACAAAGCAACTTTAGCATGCATAGTTACATTGTTTGAACTGCTTTTGTGAATGTACTAAGCAGACATTTATCGTGTTCAATTGAGAAAAAACATGAGTGCACTGTGAGTGTCCCACAGTACAATACCTCATTTTAATATTCGTACCGGGATCGAGAAGTACCAGTATCATCATATTCAAAGTTTGGATAAATAGCCTCTCGTGGAACAGTAATCTTTTTTTTATAAAAACATTCTTTCACACAAGAATAGAATTTTTATCACTAATTCAACATATTCCGAATTTGTTTTTGGTTTTCTCAGTTCGTAATAATTGTATTATTACCAATTCATCTTTAATTGTATTCGTACCAAAATCGACTCAGTTTAGCTATTACTCACTAGTTATTTCATGTTTACATATAAACCTTATTATAGTCATTTTATTTTTCAACTTATTGGACCTGCACCAAACATTTTCTTCATGGTATGAAATTTAAAAAGTTACAGTTATTTGACAAAGTCTGAAAACCTTTACCTTTGTTCCATCTTCACTCAATTTATTTCAACTACACCAACCCTTTTCTCATGATATGTAGTTTGACATTTATAATGGCAAATGTTGTTGAATTTGAAATGCAAATAATTTTTTTATCCAAAGACTTTTATTACCTGGGCTATGCTGAGTAGTAGAGTTGGTACCATAATAAAGAATTCATAAAAAATACACATCTTAGTATGGGTTGATCATTTCATCAAATAGCCTAAATAGTAACCAAAGACAAACTAGGCGCAACAGTTGCTGCAACATTTTTTTCACTTTGGGACGAGTAAAATCTGTGAAACAATCAAGCAAAGCATCATTGTTGATGTGGAATTTAAGACCAATCAACTCCTGAAAAGTCACTATGTATATCATTGACATTTATATTTGTTTATAAATTTCATTCATTCTTTACTAAAATTTTTAAGCTTTGTAAATAACTAGGTTTATTTTATGACAAGGTAGAATTTCTATCAAAAAATATTTAAATTCTCAAATTTGCCACCCTTAATTATCAAAGATTTTGATATATAATGTTAAAATACTCTTTATTTTACCTTGCCTTTGGACAACTTATTTTAATTTTTAGCACCAAACCAAGAGCAGCATTATATACTAATTAATAATGTTTATTCAATTGAAAACCATTGAATTTAATCATTTAATTTGAATTCAAATATTATTTAAAATGAAGGAGCTATATATTATGTATCAAACAAACTTCAATTTTTACTGTTTATGTATATAAAAACCTTTGCGTTGTGTACTAAGTTTATTCCATCTTGAGTCAATAAAGACAATAAATATGCCCCTGGTAGGCATAAATAAATGTTAATAGATAAAAAAGCAAAAAGCAGAAGTCTGCAGAAGTATGTTGATGTAATATAGTCATTATTATTATCATTTTGTAGAATAAAATCTACTGATCTCGTTATTTTTATAGTTCATAATGATGGAACCAACAGTTTTAAAATTATCTCCAAAATTATGGAAGGTTAGCCTCACAAGCAGTTAAACTAAAACAATCTAGGAGAATAGCTACAGAAACTCTAACTCCATTCCTCTTCTTTGGAATAAAGCTCGTAATCTTCAACAATAGACTCTCTTTAAAATTCTACTCATACTAACTAATACGCTACCCTATCTCACAGACTAAAAACAACTACTTGCGCACCAAAAGGTAATTTTCTCCATACAGAGTGGTGCCAATCTGTAGTGAGAATAACCATTTACACATGTTTTCTTCCGGGTGCGTCGCCTATTGATTGGTAGGCGTTAGATTTGGAATACAGTCCAATTTTAGTTCTCCACCCACTCGGTTTACAACAAAAATATTTTTTGTCTCGAATCGCGAACATCAATTTGGTTTTCGTTTAAATCAGACCATGCAAATTGGAATTCGGCATTTGTAACGGCTCCAGACATAGCAAATCTACATTTAACAACATTTTTATTCGCAACTTTCGGAAGGTTCTCAAACAAATGGATAAGCAAGTTACGATTCATAAATTCTTTACAAAAAGGAAAAAACCATCTGGGACAATGTCTCCTCTACCAAAGAAATTTGTTAAGGAGACGAATCATCCAGTCAATTGCTCTAAATTGCTTAAGAGAAGGATTCTTCTTCCGATACGTGCAGTAAATATGTCATTGCTGTTTATATTCGTTCCCACAATTATTTTGGTTGCAAACGGTTTGTTGCAATTTTTGCTATTTCCTTATCATTTCTATCAGATTTTACTAAAACTTGATTGCTAAATTGATGAATGCTAGTTTTTTCACATAGACAGCAATATCAAGAGTGGGATAGCCTCTAAATTGTCTCTCCGTTCAGTCAATCAAAGACAGTACAATGTTTCAATTTAACACTTGAACCAGTATCGAGAAGTACTAGTATTGTTGTATGCAACTTTTGATGGGTAGTTTCTAATGCAACAGTAATCATTTTTAAACCCACACTTTCTATGAACAAATTTTTACTATTAACTCAATGTATTCAAAACTTTTATTTTGTTTTTTCAGTTTGTCTTAGTTGCATCAATGCTAAATCCTTTTTTATTATAATCATAACAAAACAGACTAGGCTGACTGTTACTTTCTACTTGTTTCATATTCACATTTTAACACTTTTACAGCTGAATTATTTCTTTTCTAATTTATTTGATTTGTAGAAAACATTTATTTCATGGTAGAAATTTGAAAATTTACCGTTGGTGGACAATGTTTAAAAACCTTTACTGTTGTTCTATTTTCTCTTAGTTTATTGAAACTGCGCAAAACACTTTCTCATAATATGAAGTTTGAAAATTAGAATGTTGTTAACTGTTGCTATAGGTTAAACAAAAATATGTTTTCTGTGCAAGAACTTTTTAATTCTTGGGCATTGCCAGGCATTCATCTGGTGAAGCATAAATGTTCTTTCACAATAACAAATTTTGCATATACCGGCAGTTACACAGTATTCCGACTAGTCGCTGAACAGGTGCACCCAAAGTTTGTAATGCTTTGTTCTGAAATCAGATTAAGGCTGATGAACTTACATGCATAATGAATTTCAAAGGCTTTAACATGTATTGCGTTGAGAAATCTAAAAAATGGTGAATGGTAGTTAAACGAATTTGGTCTCCACTTATAAATAGGCATGTATATATTACTTTAAAAAGCAAAATCAACATCATTCAAAAAATTTATTTATATTACTTGAAATATCGGTATAGTGTAAGTGTAAAGACAGCCACAGTTGTTGATTAATAACTATGTAGACATTTTTTTTTTACAAACTTTTGAGTTTTGTATTGTGTAACATTTTAATATGAGCCAAAAATTCTTACATTATACGTTCCAACCAGTTTAAAGGTAGAGTTATAAAAAGTGCTACTAATGATACAAGACAGAGCTGGTGATGTTACTAGTGTCAATTTGATTGATCAGTGCTTAACATGTAAACTCCAAAGGTGACAAAATGTCATTAAAACTCTTTTTTGACTCCATACTTTTACCTTGAAGGAGTAGGTGTGACAAAATATATATTTTTTGTGGATAGAAAACTCCATAAAAATTTTGTAATTTAATGGGTAACCATGAACTTCAAACTATATTCTATGTGCTGCTTTCTGTAGAACGTGTGCCTAACATGGTAATTACTCAATCACATACATGCCAAATGATTCAATAATATATATATATATATATATATACAGTATGTATATATACTGTATATTGATATATATATAGATATATATATATATATATTTATATATATGTACATGTATATATATATATATATATATAAGAGTTTCTACAAGGTAAAAATCCAGTTGTCATAGCCTCAAAACATTAATTAAAGGCTCTTGACAATGCAACACGACAAAATCACATACCCAGTGAATGTACTCTTTTGACTCAGTTGCCATGTACATGCGTGTGTGTGCGTGAGTGCGTGCGTGTGTGAGTGCGTGTGAGTGCACATGTGTGCGTGTGTGCGTGTGTGTGTGCGTGTGCGTGTGTGCGTGTGTGCATGTGCACATGTGCGTGTGGTGTGTGTGTATGTGTACGCGCATACCCTAATCGAGGTTACATATAATTTAATTTGCAAAAAACTGTGGATTCCCTAAGCATCAAAAAGCATCATCAGTTGTAGATAAGCCATATAGAAAGTCAGTGCTGCCAATTTGATTGGCAGTGCTAGCTCTGCCAATCACATTAATAAAAAAAACTCTGTAGTAGTCCCTTTTCTGTCCACACCATTGTGAAAATAATATACAAAATAATATACAAGTGTTCTACAACACTTGTACTGTTTAAACAATTTTGCCAATTGTAGGTTTTGATTGGTAACATTTTTGTTCTCAAATTAGTTACATACATATGACTGAATAGCCTAATCCATCCCAATCCTGAGCGCTAGTACAATTTTAGAATTTGAGAATGTCGCGAGTATATTCTGAACATTTGTTTTACACCCAATAGGTTATTACTGAATAGCAGTTTGTTCAACTCCGCATTGAGGTATGGCTCCCATAACTGGGGACGAGAGAAAAGCAAAATAATAAACTTTTTAGCTTTGTATGAAAGATATTATCTATGGGCCACTTAAGTTTACAGCACCATAAATATATTTATTTATTTTCAAGACACCCAAAATATGAGTTACTTGGTTGAGGCCTTTACAACACCCACCGATGAAATGTATTGTTGCTTAGGATTTTCTTGGTGCCACATGGCTATGCCTTAAGAAGGTGGCATTAAAATAAGCATGTTAGTGTACATCAGTAGTAATATAAATAATGTCATTTTGATTGGCTAAATTAGTTGATTATAACAAATGTGATTACGAAACAGATTATCGCATCCAAAATGGTGAAAGCCGCTCCACCTAAAGGAGAATGCAAAATATATGTGAAACTCGCTTCACTCATAATATGGTTAAAGTTATCTTCCTAAAATTCTTACAATCTAGTTTTTCAATACAACACCAGCATCTATATGAACACCACCTCCATTCGGCTATCACAATAGTGGAAGGTTTGAAAAATAGAGCACCATTGCGATCAAGTTGAGATTTTATGGTATATTTTATAAAATTGGTTATTTAATGTTAGTTAGATAAAGTTATATATGTCTATTGCGAGTAATAATAAATAAACTTGCAAATCTAAGCACTCAAAAAAACGTTTACTCAGGATGACAAAGAAATTTGTAGTTGTAACTCAGGGGTCATGAACCTTTTTGACTGAGAAAGCCAAGTAAGTCCATGTGTTTCGAAGTTTAATTCTAGAAGAGCCATACGTATAGTTTAAGTCTCAAAAACATAAAATAGAAAAAGAAGACCAACAAATTTATCCTGTTTGAGCAGTTGTACAGTATAATAAAATTGAACTTATTTTGAACAACAATGTTGAAATAGCCGTTTTTCTTTTAGCCATATTTTGGTTTGAAGTGTTTACCTTTTCATCTAAATATGATTCGTGTGGTCACTGTGCGGCCTGCACAAAGCGGAGTACAGAAAGTACTAAAAACTCTTTGCTGAACGGGCCACATCAAAAAATTGCCAATGGAAATATATTCTTAATAAATAGACAACATTTTGAATTTTGTATGTTGTTACAGTAATTTCAGCTTATTTGTATTATTATGTTTATTGAACTAACAGCAAAAATATGGATTATTTTTTTGCTGATTGATCAAAGAGCCAGATTCCACCATCAAAAAAGCCACACATAGATCGAGAGCCATCAGTTTCCTACCCTTGTTATAGTTTTCAGTTTATATTTTAAGCTCCAAAAATAGCCTAAAAAACTGACATAATTCTCATAGTTTTCAATAAATGAAAAAGTTTTCTCAGCCTATAATCAAGATGATTCTTATTTAATAAGCATTCTTACTCCCATACGATTATTCTTGGCTAACTGTATGAATAAATGATGTAAAAATATAACCAAATTAGCCAGTTATTGCTAGCATTCAAAATGAACATACTCAAGATGGAAACCAATTGATGCAACTCCAGCGGAAACCTGATTACATGCTCATACAACGTACCTCAACATGCCTGACTCAAGATAATAAACCAAAGTTTCTTTTGGTCTCAACTACATAGAACAAATGATCACGTACCTCAGCAAAAGTTTAAACGCCTGCCTTTGTAATTGAACTTGCTGTTCAGTGGCTTCACATCCGTTTGCATCAACACAAATTGCCAACAATGAGCCAACAATATTTTATTATAACAAGTCTTTTCTTTTCAGTCACAACTGCCTCAAAAACCAGTCAAAATTAAAAAGAGTTACAAAGCTCACAATTTAGTCAAACAATTACTTTATAATGAAGCCTACCTTTACTTAAAGACATTCTCATGTCATGCCAGTCATTTTAGAGGGCAACATGACTGCCTAAAGAATTTAAGCAGATAAGATCATTTAAAGAGTGTAGTATCACAACAGTTATAGACAGCTTTGAATAATTCAGTGCCTGACATTGACTTAGCCAGTAAACAAATAATACTTGACCTAATTTAAATGACCTTCATGTACCCTAATCAGAGCAAACTCTGCTTCAATTTTTGTAAAACGGAGAAGGATACACAGCTGGGAAACAAACATTGGATAAGTATCCAAAAGCATAACGCTTGTATATAAAATTAAAAGGTTGAATAATTGGTTTGAAACAGGGCATTAGCGTGAATAAAGAATTAAAAATTGCAATAGTTTGTTTGAAAAAGGGAGTTAGCAACTAAATATAGTTGTAAATGACTTTTATTGTATGATTTTTAATTAAAGTTGATTGAATAATTGCTGTATGTCTGACTGGTTCACTAGGATATTTTTTGGTCTGAACCATTCATGTAAGAAAACGTTTCATAAAGAGTAAATGTTTCAACATACATATAAAGAATATAGTAAACTAGTAAAAACCTGTGCACATTGCTTAAACAAACTGAGTGAGCCATTTCTGACAGTAAATCGGTGACTAGTTTCACTTCTTAGTCTAATACAAATGCCTTTTACAATTTAGCAGCAAACATGGTTGTTTGTTTATCTTATCCAATGCAGTTGATAGGGTTTAAACTGTTTTCCTACATCAAATAATTTACAATGGCAATGAGGCAAACTTCTTGGTTCATAATCAAAAAATAGTTAATTAGACTACGAATTGGTTTCGTATTAACTAATTCAAACTTTCTTACCTAAAATGATGCAGCCATAATTGATGATTTTCTCTATATGAGCTTTTTGCTTGATAAAAAGAAGACATAGCACCACAGCATGTTGAGCAGATATATTTGAGTATACTTTTCATCAGACTTGTAAGTTTAAATTATTCACTAAATAAAGATATTAACCTTTTAAAAAGAGAAATACCTTGTAAATTTGATGTTTTTTACGCTGGCAATAATTCCCTGATAAAAGTGATTTCATTGCTTTCAAATATTTACATGGATTTTGCTAAGACCACTTATCATAGGTATATTTAGCTAGTCTGAGCGCAGTGTACACTAATGTCTTAAAACAAGCAAATATTATGTAATAGTGTGATTTTTGTAAACTATATAAAAAGTATTGGGAACATATAGCGTGATAGAGCTTTGCTGACTAAACTAGAGAACAAATAACATACAAATTTTGAGAGAACATAGCTTTGATGCGATAGCATCGCCTTTAAGTGGGTGATTGCAAAAGAATATGAGCTGCTTTCCAACAAACAAAAGCACCGTTGAACAGCACCTGAAGCTGGATTAATCTTGGTAATTTATTAATCAACTTTTGTACTCAGGAATGGTGCTAGACAAACACAGTAAATGTTATGATGGAACTTATTTAGCACTATGGCTAAAGCCTGTCCCTGGCCACTTTACATATCTATTTCTTTTCAAAAAGATAAAATATAAGACCTATCAGCTATAGAAATGTCAGCAAGACGGAAACTTGGGATAGTTCACATTTGAGAGAGGGAAAGCAACTCTATGTCAGACTGAAGTAAAAATTTTCGACTTTACAATAAATAAAAAAGTTCTGGAATACTGGCAATTCTCCTTTTCTTCAGCGGAACGTGTCACCACTTTTTGTATCTTTCGTAATATACTGCGCAGCCTATGTAAAAATGCTACACAACCTATGTAAAAATACTTGCATACCAGTGCTTCCACCCAAAGTTAATGGTGTTTCCAACTTCAATTTTAAAAACTCTGAAGCATAGGAGCTGGAAAAAATTGCGTATTGGCCTTTTTACAAACGTTCAGAGAAGTAAAACGTGTAGTCACAGAGCACCTCAAGCCATGCAACATTCAAACAGAGACATACTGACAAGTCCTGTAACATTTAAGAAACCAAATACTTGATGATAGAGTTATGTTTCTGTCTACTTAGCATCAACTTTAGTCTGTATTGATAACCCATATGTATGTATTTTCAGTAGATTTTATTAAAAAGTGTCAATTTTTTTCTATCTTTTGTTACAGTGTTTTTACTTTTGAGGTAATCTAACTGCCAGGATGTTTTAAGATTACAGTGGTCAAACCCTGATTTCTCAAAACACTCATAAATGCTCCGAAAAAATATTGTCCAATGTGACGTAATGAGTTGTGATTGTAGCCTTGATCGATGATTTTAATCCTGAAGCAGGTTAGCGGTCAGATCGCCTCAAGCATTACCACCAATAGCAAATAATGCAAAATTTCCATAATTTCTGATAAAATCTGCTAAAATTTTGTGTAAGTTCAGTTTTAATGTTGTGTCACGTCGAAAAACGGTGACAACCATAATTCAATGGATTTATCTATGTTGCAGATATTGTGGGCCTATTTGTATTGCAACACATAATCAATGATAGATGGTAAAACTAAGGCTTGCTCAGTAATTTGTTTCTCTGCATTTTTCCAGAAGAGAACGTCTTAAACACATCCATGATAAAAACAAGAAAGTGCACATATATTTCAATGTCATAACAGGTAGTGAACTATACAAAAACTATTTTTTCGTTCAAAATTATCAGAAAATCATCAAAAGATACTTTAAAATATTTTTGTCTGTATGCAAAAAGAATTGTTTCTATGAATGTGTGTCGTCAATACTGTTTAGTTAAGCGTTAAAAATTACCAAAATCGAAATAGGATTGTGTTAATAAACGCTTTAGCCAATCACAGGTACATCTGTTTCTGATCTACCGACATACATACACCACCATTTTAGATGTTGAAACAATGCATCAACAACTTGTTCCAGTCAGTTAACTAATGACTTGGTCAGGATTATTTTGGAGTAAGCAACCAGGCCTTCACCAAGAAAGCAGTCTTCTTAAAGTATTTATGCATACAAAATAGTTAATTGACAAAAGCTTTGTTATGGAGAAATATGCAAATGATACATGATAAGTAAAGCCCTGGCATATAGCACCATGATCCTTAGATACATGGACTGGATTACTACAGAAGTTAAATATAAGAAAAGTAACTGCATTGACTAAGCGAAGACCTCTTCTAAAAATATTATACACACAGTGATACACATTATATCAGATTACCAGCTTGAGAGAGAATATACACGTACTTCATGGGATGATGGTTGAAAATCTTCAATGCCATAAAACAAGCAGCAACTACTGCTTTGACCAGGCTCTTTAGTTATCCAAACTTATAATTAATTATTGTAATAATCTCATGAGGATCGTTAAAAAAACCAACATCATTTCCTTTACTTACACTGCGTTGGACATCAGTTAGAATACCAAAGTACTCAAAGCGTCTAAAATGTCAGTTACTTTGAAATCGGCAAAAATAAAATTATTTCAATACCCCTATGTTAATTACATAAACCTATATAATGTATAATTGCTATAGACCGGCGAAATGTGCACGTTATTTTTATGTGAAAGGCGCACGACTTAATCGTTCTATTCTCTGTCGCTCGGCATTTCAATTTCAAGTCTTAACTTTTATTAAACCAAGCTTGTCAAGCATTTTCTAAAGGTTTTCAACTAATTTAATTTGTCTATTTGTGTATAATTCGTTCAGATGGGCAAGTTTTAAGAGAATTTCGACAACTTACAAAGACTTGGTAACATATTTAAATAGGCTTATATGTGTTTTTTATTATTATTATACTTTAACGACTCTACCAAACGATGGTTAAACTTGTTGATGAGATTTCAATACCAGGGTTCGTCTCATTGTTGATGAATAATTTTCGTAAGTTGCGGGCACGTGCACTTATCATAAAAACTCTCAAACCTCGCATCCGCTCGTTTGGTCGTGGGATCATGCGCAAAATGCTGCTTGCTCCACTCACACTTAAGATAGTTTTACCAAAAATTGATAAAAGCGGAACAGCAAAGTCTATCATTGTAGCAAACTCCAGACAAACTGTTACCAAAACAAAACAATTACAGCATATATAAAAGACCAACAAGGATTTGCTGGTGGTAGGCACCCATGATTACAATGTTAGACCTCTTTAACAAAAATATTAGGTCTTCCTAGATGGTAATCATATTGAGTATACAACAATACATATTACAAAAATCTCCATTAAAAATCATGATTGTTATGCTAACCTTCACAGCACAATCATAACAATTTCCGGTACAACCATGAGCTTATTGAATGTCTATTAAAGTTCTAGAGAAAGTGTGGTGTTTATCATTGAATTCATGGCCACATCAGTTTCCTGTTAACAGTTGCCACAATGGATGTTTGCTATAAAACAGAATGTAAGTGTGAATTGGAATCGGCACTATTCTTCAATTGCACACATCTTGATTATAAGTAAATAATGACTTTAATATTTCCATCACTCTTCTGAAACATGAACTTTATTATTAAAAAGATTGTCAAAGAAAGATTGTTTGACTGAGGGATGAAGAACTCCCATTAAGTTTATAGTCAACTGGTCCAATGTTGCATTAGATTCCGAGAAAGTATTTACCGCATGGGCTGATGGTAGAGAAACACTAAATGGCATGATATAACCTACTGACTGAGCCACAACCTAATAAAACATTATTGGCACAATCATACTTTCTTTTTCCAAAACATAGTAGCTATAGCAAAAAGTTGGATGTCTAATACATTCCAAAGGCTATAGAAACTAAATATTACTGCCAAAGCTCTTCCAAGCTACTTACAAGTATATTATTGAAAACAATCGTGCCTAGATATGGGCATTTTTTGGAGCTGTCTAACTATAGCAGCACTGCATATCTTCCATTTAGTGGTCAACTGCATGCATAATTTTCAAGCTCACTTCCATTTGTAATGTGTCCATTTTCAAAAAGTGTTTCAAAATTGTGAACTGGTTGATGAGACATTAGGAATATCAATCAAAACTATCTATGAATGTCAAATACCATATGCAACTTTAAAAGTTTATCAAGTAACCAACAGTTTCACTACTATATATCCACTTAGGTACCAATTTAGGTGAATAACATAATTTTTAGCATTGCCATTGATCAAAATAGTAAGAATTCAGTAAGCACACTGCTTTCAACAGTATGATGTCTAAATTAAGTTAAAAGCATCATTGTACACTATGTCAGTGTACCCAACTCACAGCACATGTTTCAGAGTAAAAATGTCCTTTGCGTCTTCCGCGTGACAATTGTATGAAACAAAAAAATGAAAGTTTTCGTCGTCAAAAATTTCAAAAATGTTTTAAAGTTTTTTCTATAGCTAACAATGCTTATGTCAAGAAACTCAGAACAGTTGTTTATTTTTTATATTTAGTAGCAGCAAAACAGCAACAGGTTATTCATGACCCATATTATCAACATTTTTAAATTATAATAATTGTTTACTGCAGTTCATGAATCTATTGATATAAGGGTACACTTTGAGCAGGACTTAGACGAGTTACACTGTAAATGTTAGGTTCTTTTGACTAGTTTGCAACAAGACTACTTGGGTACATGTGTGTGTGCGTGCGTGCGTGCGTGCGTGTGTGTGTGTATATATTTTATTTTGTCAATTATTAGAATTAAACATGTACATGTTACATGAAGAAAAATGCCGTGAAATTTGTAACATTAACAGGTTGCAAATTGCTTACTGTGTGAGCAATTTTGCCAATTAACTTTACACTAGCTGCCAAAAAAAAACATTTCATATGTATTCACTTTTATTTGATTGCCATGGTGTTCAAATACCTATTCCCTGTGGTAAAATTTCATTAGAAGTGACATTCAAATAAAGGGTGTCTTTGCATTTCTTAACTTACCCATCACGATTTTGGAAAACTAAATTTAGCGAAGCAATGCTAATGCTACCAGTATGTTGCTCTCTTCTATGGTCAAAGCGACAGTAATGCCATCAGCCTCAGCGTTTTTTAAGCAGTTATTTATATAAGTGTTTATTGAGCATGAGACTGAGTCAAACAAGGGACTACTTTGAGTAAAAATATCAGCTAGATAACACTTTTAATTATTGTGCAATGGTCACTTTAATAGCCTTAAAGATGAAGCCACGCAGCTTTGAAGTAAAAAAACAGACTTTAATAAACCATAAAAATTGCGACTATATCATCATGCAGTGTTCCTCAAGAGTAAATTCACTTTTCAATAAAATGCTTCAAAGACTTTAGGTAAGATTGCTAACTACATCATAGCTGAATCTAAATAAATGTGTTAGGTTTAGACCCTAATGACTTCGAATCAGAATGTTACTCTGATTCTTGTGACAATTAATTTTCTCAGGTACCCCATCAAAAAAACGTTGCAACCACTAGATCACCAACCTGTGAATTAACCGTTAATTGTGTAACTGATTGTTATTAGCACTATTTTGTGGACACCTTTCTGCCGATCACTTGCTATTATTAGTTTGTTAAGATCAACAAGTTTTGTTAAGATCAAGTTTTCTATGATCACAGCCGATTGCTGTAGATGTGGCATTTTAAAAAAAGTTGCATACAACAAGAGGTTTTACGGTGTTTTACCAGCAGACTCACTTATTTGTAGCACTGAAGATTTAGGCTGAAACAAATTCACATAACAGGCCGGGTTTATTCTAGAGTCATTTGTTTGATATTATTGTTCTTTATGAAGTCCACAAAACAATTTTACGATTTTAAGTGTGCAGCAGTGTGCATCTGTCTATGTAACTGCATCAACTCAATAAAAACTGATGCACTCAAACAGGTGTTGGGCTAAGTGTTGGTCTGAACACTGTTGTCAACAATTCACTACAAATTTACTTGCCAATTCCGAAAAGTTTTTTTGTGAGGCACTACACATATTGTGATGTATTCTTACAAATCGTTTGATATACTTTGTAATGTCAGTTTTTTGTCTATTTTGTGATGTTGCTCACATTAATCATATCTTTCCTAAAATATGTTGGCTAGTGATACGATATAACTAAAATGATTTACATTTCTTTAATATTTATTTACATCACTGGTTTTCTATAAAAATTGGTATACAACATCACCATCAGTTATTGCACGATGAAAATGAATGCGCCATCTAAAAACTATAATTTTTGTGTTATGCAAAACTCCATGAGGCAATTTGAAGCAAAACCAGCTGTTAATATTTTGAGCTTTCAGCTCACTGGCTTCAAGAATACTATAGCCTATGAAACCGCTGGACCATTTGTTTGGTGCATATTGTTACTATAGAATAATAATAACGGTTTCCATTATTACCAGACAAGCACAAAAGCGGGAAATTAACTATTGGCAAATAAAATAATACAAAAGATCTTATACCAAAAAATCATTGGGGCTCATCAATAATTTAAAAGGACTATTCAACCTAGTCTACTGTCCTGGCTAAATACACAAAAGTTCATTGTTTGTAAAGCCAAGGCAATTGTGATACCAAAGAAATGCCCTTTTCATGTATTGTGTTAAAATGACTATCTTTGTCTGCGCTGGTGCTAAAACATTTTTGGTAACTGTAGCTGGCCAAAATAGTCGATTCAACCTTATTCATTTACATTTAAACAAGCTCCGTCTAATATTAGCTGATCGGCGAAGAAGACCATTAGTTCTCAGAAAATATTTATACATTTCGGACATTCATGCATCGTTGTATCCTCTATATTAGCAGCACTTTTACAATTTCAAAGGATTTATGAACTTTTTAATTTTTATTTTGTTATTGTCTCTTTCGCAACCAAATTTATTTTCAGTTCTGTTCAAATTTTTGATTTTATTCTCCCAAACGATGACATAACGTCACTGATATTGTGATAACTTCAGAAATAATGAAGATATCAACTTAATATAAAAACAGCATGTTGAGAAGATATTTCATAACGAAATAAACGAGAGATAAATAAAAACTTTAAATTAACTTCATTAAAATGACAAAACTTTTATAAACTTTATCAACGATATTTTGCAAGCAATTTTGATTGTCATATTTTGACTTTTGCCATATTGTTTGTTTACTATTACTGTTTTTCACATCAAATATATGCTTTAAAAGAGTCAGAATCATTTGATATAAAGTTACTAAAGTTCCAATGGCTAAGAACATTAAAAGCTTTTACAGCTTAAACAATCACGGTTTTATTTTTGTCCATGATCTTTCCGCAGTGATCTTTCTGTTTAATAATTAGTGAGCTGCTAGCGAGAGGCCCGCTGACCAGTTCATATAATTACCAACTAGCAGGTTTTATTGGAGAATACATTTTATTGGTCTATCTGAAATGAAAGCTGAGTAATTATAAAAAAACTAGCGCACTTTCTAAAAGACGATTTATCAGCTTCCGGCCACGAAGAGAAGATAAACCAATCTGATACATGGGCTTGCTGTCGCAAAAAAAGTTAAGCATGTTAGGCTAACCACATTTTTTCTGTAGTTTAGCAATTTCATCAACCTAAAGTATATTAAAAACTATATTCGAACATCACCTTTAGTTAGACGCCCCTGCTATTTGAGTGCCACTTTTGAAGAAGTTTTCAAAAATAGAGCTTCACCATTTAATTGAATTTTACTTCTGTTTTAAGACCACTTCTATTTTACCACCGCTATTTGGCATTCTTTATTTTTAAAAACCTATAATAGCAAGTGAATATTGAAAAGCGTCCTTATAAGCGTACTGATAATTCCTTTAGTTCATCATTGGCAATTTATTCATTTGTTGTATCTGTTCATATCAAAATCTGTTTTCCAACATTGAGTTTCTATGATTTTTTGTTAAAATTTTCAATAGAACACAATAAAAATAATTAGTAGCTGTATCAGGCTGATAATAGTTTGTCTGACATAGTCTCAAGACTGTCATGCAAGTGAAAAGCTTTCGGTGTCTACGATGGAATCAGAGCTACAACTTATTTTGAGGCTAGAACTTTTAGGCTATTTTGAGTACACAGTTTTAGTTTATATTTCGGTTGTAATTTGCAGTTTTTTTTGTGTGCGAGAAGTGTGTATTCTAAAGTGCAAAGCGTAAAAGTATTGCTTTGCTAAAAATTGTTCAGCACTAATATTGACTATCTCAGTTGTGCAGAACCTGGGTTGAAGTGACATGAAACTATGTAAGGGATTGAACAGTCGTAAGAATATAAACAGTTTCCAAAGGAAATAGATGACTCACTTCATTTTGGCACCACCAACAACTTTATAACTTATGTTATAAAACATGCTAATAAATAAATTTAATAGTACACATGATATAATAAAAAATAAATACAATAATCAAATATAATCGTAAATAATAATATGTAATAATGATTTAATAATAAATATATAAATAATTATGCTAACTAATAATTATGC
Source organism: Watersipora subatra (assembly GCF_963576615.1). Lineage (NCBI taxonomy): Eukaryota > Metazoa > Bryozoa > Gymnolaemata > Cheilostomatida > Watersiporidae > Watersipora > Watersipora subatra. Next base: position 14,062,607 of record NC_088713.1, read on the forward strand.
TAATTATGCTATTACTTGCAGGTTTGCAAGTAACATATATTAACTATTAAAGACTTGTGTCAGCCTTTTATGCATCTTTATTTAGAGATCTACGACAAGTTGGACGTAAGCTGGCAAATTTCTCGCATTCAATAGGCAAATGCCGGTTTGCCCAAAGGAGAGTGGAAAACATAGGTGAGATTCAATTAGCTTGTAAAAGGTTTAAATTTATGTTCTCAATATTAAGAGGATGAAGTGGAACACTATGATCAGAGGTACTAATGCAAACCTATCTAATTATCTTTAAAAAAGCAATGTCATATCAACGCTTCAACACATATTTTTAACACAAGCAGGTAGATATTGTTACATATTAGCTGTGCAGTAAGCTTTCTTTTAGCTGTACTATAATCGCATAATTGTCTAATAACCCATAGCTATGGGCTTGCTAACTAAGTCAGTTCCTTTATGTGCTTCTTCCCTGTTAGCTGTGTTTTCTGTGATACAAGACTTATCGTGATAATACAATACAACAACTACAATACAACAACTGGTGTCAGGAACGAACATTGTGGACTCACAGCCAGCATTTTTCTATTGTCTTGCTATGGATCCTAACATAAAAGCTTTGATCGATGCTATGCAGAAACAGCAACAACAGTTCCAGCAGCAAAACGCTGATCTACAGAAGCAGTTTATCTCCTTGTTTGAAGCTACCAAGAGTGATAGTGCTGCATCAATACCAGTAGCTGTCGCCATACCCAAGTTTGAAGCATACGACAGGGGTAAAGAAAAATGGAACCAGTACCTTCAACGTTTCAATCAGCACTTTAATGTGTATCGCGTGGTAGATGACAGTCAGAAACGAGCATGCTTACTATCTTGGGTAGGAGCTGAGACATACGACTTGTTGTCAAACTTATTTGGCGCAGAGGATATTACAAGCAAGTCATTTACTGAGTTGTCGGAGAAACTTAATGAACACTTTGCAGATACCATACATGTTCAGGCAGCAAGATTTGAATTTTCTCAATGTAAGATGAAGACTGGTCAGTCCTATGTTGATTGGGCTGCAGAACTTCGTGGACTCGCACGGCACTGTGCTTTCACGTGCAAAAGCACAGGCTGTGGCACTAGTTATGTTGATGAACAAATTCGTGACATAATCATTAAAGAGACGCCACATGCTGATGTACGTCGCCAGTGTCTACTTGATGCTGATCCCTCTCTTAATGATGTTCTTAAGAAGGCTACAGCATTCATCAAGACAACGGAGACCGATAAAATTCTCAAGGGGGAGACAACTTCTCCAGCTATTGAAGACACAGTAAACAAAATGTCAAGTCAGTACAAGCAAAGATCACGCCGAGGTCAACAAACCATTGGAAAGCAACAAGCTAATGCACAGAACACAGGTATGTTGAAGTCTTGCCCTAGCTGTTACATTAAACATGACAGAAAAAATTGTCCCTGCAGAGCATTTGTCTGCAGGAAATGTGAGGTCAAAGGTCACATTGAGGCTGTCTGTATGGCTAAGACAGCAGCACAAAGTCAGACAGAACAGTCTGCTAGGACAGTTGAAAACTCTGTGTTAAGTGTGCTCACTGATGCAAGTGAACCTTATCATTCAGTACATGCAGTTTCAGATAATCTTTTCCAACGAGTCAATAGAAAGGTTTGGATCAAAACTGTTGTCAATGGTCATGATGCAATGTTTCAATGGGACACAGGGGCTACTTGCTCTATAGTTGATTTGCAAGGCTACCAAAGTCTTGGATCACCCCCCCTCTTACCTGTCAGTACCCATCTTAAAGCATATGGGCAGAGTGAGTTACAGATTAAAGGACAATGTTCAGTTAGTGTGAAGGTAGGAGATGTGGAAAAACAAAATCTCAAACTTCTTGTTGTAAACACAACACAAGGCTCAAACCTTTTTGGTCTAGATTGGAGTGACAAATTCGGTCTCTCTCAGCAGGGGCTAGCTATATTGACACAGGGTAGTTGTGATGTTACCTGTACTGTCACAGGAAGTAACCCTATTGGATTTAGGGACAAAATCGCTGCACTCTCCTCTAAGTACTCTGATGTCTTCAAGACAGGTCTTGGCCGATGTAAAAAGGTAAAAGTACCAGTACGCTTGAAACCAGGAAGCACACCAAGCTTTTCTAAACCTCGTGTAGTGCCATTCTCTAGACGCCAAGCTGTAAAAGAAGAGCTAGATCGATTAGTTAAAGCTGGTGTTTTGGAACATGTGGACTTTAGTGATTATGCTGCTCCAATAGTAGCAGTTTCCAAACCAAATGGAAGAGTGCGTATATGTGGTGATTTCAAGATGTTGAACCAACAAATATCAATTGATCAACACCCATTACCAAGCCTTGAAGAGTTGCTAGAGAAGTTGAGAGGCGGGGTACACTTTTCCAAGATAGACCTGGCAGATGCCTACTTGCAACTAGAGTTAGATGATGATGCAAAGAAGTTGTGTGTCATCAACACTCAATGTGGTTTGTTTCGCTACAACAGGATGTGTTTTGGATTGGCATCAAGCCCTGCACAGTTTCAGCGATGCATGGACTCAATGATTGCTGACTTACCTGGAGTTGCAGCATACTTGGATGATCTGATTGTCACTGGTAGCAGTGAGAGTGAGCACTGGTCTAACCTCGACAAACTCTTAGCTAGACTACAGGAGTATGGGCTCCGCATACAAAGAGAGAAATGCGAGTTCTTTAAGAATGCTGTTGAATACCTAGGTCACATAATAGACAAGAACGGCAAGACTCCCTCGAATTCTGCAATAGAGGCTATTGAACAGCTTCCACGACCACAGAACTTACAACAGCTACAGGCGTTTTTGGGCAAGATCAACTATTATGGCTCATACATTGCTGACCTGTCTAGCAAAGCAGCCCCCCTCTACAAGTTTCTTCGTGAAAATGTCGAGTTTGACTGGACTGACGAGTGTGACAAGGCCTTCCATGTTCTTAAAGAAAGTGTCATCAAGGCTACCAAACTTACCCATTTTGACCAGAGTAAACCGCTGGTTCTAGCAACAGACGCATCTAACTATGGAATTGGGGCAGTACTCCTACAAGAGGAAAATGGAGCTGAAAGACCACTAGCACATGCATCAAAGACATTGAGCGTGCACCAAAAGAATTACTCACAGATAGAGAAAGAAGCGCTTTCTATCATCTATGGAGTGACTAAGTTTAGACAGTATCTATATGGGAGACGTTTCACGCTCATTACTGATCATAAACCCCTGGTTGCCATGTTTTCACCAGAAAAGAATATCCCCGTTTTAACAGCTCAGCGACTGCAGAGATGGGCCCTCACACTGATGGCTTATCAGTATGACATCAGGTACAAACCTACAGCACAGCATGGCAATGCAGATGGCTTGTCCAGGTTACCTATAGGGGCAGACCCTAAGTTTGACCATGATGAAGAGAAGGAGAGCATTGAGGTCTCACACACTATACAAGAGGAGCTCGATCATGGTCCCCTTGACGATGAGGCTGTTAAACAAGAAACCATGAAAGACACATCACTACAGATAGTGAAAGAGTGGATACTGAATGGCCTTTGGCCCAGTAAGCTTACAGCTAGCTATGAACATTTGCGGCCATATTGGAATATGAGGGAGTCTCTTTTTGTTCATGGGGAGGCTGTGCTTTTGCAACGTGATGGCACTACTAGAGTTGTCATTCCACAGGCTCTGAAGAGTAAAGTGTTAGACTTGCTGCATACATCACACTGGGGTGTAGAAAGAGTAAAACAGCTTGCTCGTCGATACGCATGGTGGCCTAGCATCAATGCAGACATAGAACAGCTAATCAAAGCTTGTGAACCTTGCCGAATCTGTGCTAATGACCCAGCCAAGACTTACCAAAGTTGGCCGTCCACCCAACTACCATGGGAACGAATTCATTTGGATTATGCAGGACCTTTTAAAGGTCAGATGTGGTTGGTTTGTGTAGATGCACATTCCCGATATCCGTACGTTGCTATGCTAGATGTAGGAAAAACTACTTCTAAGGACACAATTGGCGTGCTACGACAGATCTTTATACATGAAGGTCTTCCTCGGACTATTGTTACGGATAACGGCCCACAATTCGTGTCAAATGAATTTGACCAGTTCTGCACCATGCATGGCATTAAACATATAACATCTCCCGCATTCCATCCTGCATCGAATGGAGAAGCGGAGAGATTTGTCCAGACTCTTAAGCAGTCTGTAGAGAAGAATTGTGCAGGAGGGGAGAAAATCAAGACTGCCCTACAACTGTTTTTAACCACTTACAGATGTTTGCCTCATCCCTCTTTGAACTGGAAATCACCTGCTGAAGTTCTACATGGACGACAGCCGAGAAATACTCTGACCTTGCTGAAACCAATTCAGAACAAGAAAACTCTTTCACCAGGTCAAGCATCTTCTACATCATCACGGTATGAAGTAGACTCTTTGGTTTATGCAAGGAACTATAGCTCTGGACCTAAGTGGATACCTGGAACGATAATTAACAAGCTGGGTAACATACTGTATGCTGTGCGAACAGACCGTGGTGTATGGAGACGACATGCCAATCAGCTACAAGCTAGACTTCAAGTTAATGATACATCGAATAATGACAATATCATCACAGCTTCAAATGATCTTAACATCCAACCTGCCCAATCTGTACCTGATGAGAGGCCAGTACAAAGTCCCAGATATCCTACTCGTAATAGAAGACGACCTGATTACTATGACAGTTCTAAGTTCTAACAAGGTCATGACTAACCATAAACTCAGAATAGTGAGGGAGATGTGTTACATATTAGCTGTGCAGTAAGCTTTCTTTTAGCTGTACTATAATCGCATAATTGTCTAATAACCCATAGCTATGGGCTTGCTAACTAAGTCAGTTCCTTTATGTGCTTCTTCCCTGTTAGCTGTGTTTTCTGTGATACAAGACTTATCGTGATAATACAATACAACAACTACAATACAACAGATATATATAAAGTCTACACTCTGGGAATTCCATGCAGCTGTAAAAAGCTTGAATGCAATTTTTTCATGTGACATGTGTAAATAATAGTTTGAATCTGATCTAAAATACATGCAGTTTTAATCAATCTGCACTTTATTATCATTGCACTCAAATTAATTTTTCAGACATAACATGGTCATAGAAGATGTTGTAAATGAATAGGTATCAGTAACAACCATTTGAGAGATGAATGAATTATATCTATATTTTTTGCAATAGAATAAACTGTCAACCTAAAAATACATAGAATACTTTGGTATAGACTGAAAATCTATGATCACCTTCAAGCGAAATTGACGTCAACATTAAACATACCACTTAATGTCACTTTGCATCTCCGCTAATTAAAAATTTAAAAAAAAGTGAAAGTAGGCATAATATTGAAAGCTGTTGAAATAGTGTAAAAACCTGTTTTTATCATTATTTCCATGCAGTCTGCCGCAATCCTAAACATATGTGTAAGCAATCTGTAGGCATTTGACAAAATTCTTTTAAAAAGTTATTCAAAACGACCGTTTTTAATTGATAGTATGACAAGAATAGTACACAAAGTAGCCGCTTTTCTGAAATCAGGATTATTTTAAAGGAAATTGACTGTAGTTTTCGTATCAAAATAATTTACGTATTTTTATGTGTGCACAAGTAACTTTCTTTTAGACTTTAATGATGTTAGTTAATGTGTTAGTAAGATTGTGCACACAAAACTATGAAATTCTTTGTTTCCTCTTGCTTTTATAACTATATAATATTTGTATTTGCAACAGAAACAGCAGAAACAGTATTTGCATTGTATCCCACACTATCCTTGGATATTTTTTGTTGCTATATATTATTAATAATAATCTATCTTATCGTTGTATGGTGGTAGTTGTAGGACTTAAGCATCATTGGCTATGCTTTTATGACAGGTTCGAGTAGTCAGGGCAGGTCAAAATTAATGGCGTACCGATATTGAGCAACATATAGGTTGGTAAATAGTAGGATAGAGTCTTTTTTTGATTATACCATAAACATCACTTGCTTTTATTATTAAGATAACTCTGAAACTCAATGGAAATGGTAAAGTTGACAAACCAAAAATTTAAAAGAATGGGAAAGCGAAGGCTGCCGCATAATAGTAGGAACCTCTGTTTCCTTACCGGGATGACATCCGTTAAAAATGTATAAACCAAAAAGCTACACAGCCTTACGAGCCAACACCAGAAAAAAGAAACCAGTCCACACATTTTTCACACAAGGATACTATTACTGCAATAATTGGGTGCAAAACACTACACTAACACCATAACCCTTCTATGTCTGACAGTGTTTAGAAATAATTGGACAAAGTAGAGCAACCAGTCCTATTCTTGCAGCGAGCTCCGTACAGTCGGTTACCAAAACAGCAAACTTAGAACAGATTTCAATGACCAATAGGGATCCACTGGTGCTAGGCGCTCATGAATGCAATGCTAGACCTCTTTAAGGAGAAAACGGGGTCTGTGTTGATTGCAGTCATATTGTGCATTGATGCAAACTAACAGGGTTGCTATTGTTTGATTTTTCATTATTAATCCTAATTTCCTGCTAGCCAATGCAGCACAATCATAGCAACAGTTTATAAAATTATAAGCATAATAATTGTTGATGGAAGTTGCAAAGGTAATGAGATATTTCTCACGACATTCTCAGCCGAACCAGTTGTCAGCTAACAGTCGGCGCAATAACCGTATAGGATAAAACAAACACATGGCATATAAATTTGAGTAGGTTTTGAAGCTAATTGCTGATATTTTGAAAGAATCTTTGTGAACAGTGTCTTTAAATTTTCTTCACTTATCTATTTTTTAAAACTACTTTCATTCTGGATTAAAAATAGAAAAATGTATTGAAACAGTTACACATTTAATACTCTAATATTGTTAGTAATTAATCAGTAACAACTTTGGCATTTTTACTGATATATGTATAATTTTCACTTTCTATTTCTAATTATTAGGTAATTTTTGTGTATAACTTTATTAAGTGGTTCAGTACCTATAATGTGTTTACATTATTAATTATAAAGTTAAAATTATTACAAATTTTTATGTTCTATTTGGCAACTTATCTGTACAGGCAACCACTTTAGTAAGCTTTTTCAATGACAACTGAGAGTATTTTAGTTAATCATCTTTCAGTTTGAGTTTAAGTTTAACATGGCTAATTATTTGCATTTTGAAAATCCTATGTGTAAGATGACAAATACCAAAATTAAAGAACATTTTTAGTAGTAGCTCTGAATCATTGCATGATTAACAGTGTGTAGATTAGCTTATAGTATAATCAGTAAAGTCAGCTCGTCTTCCAGACAACGTGTCGACAATCTACTCTTTCATAGTTGTGCTATGCTGGCAAAGGAACTAAAGCTACATACATCAGATTTCAGAATTTAACAGCAACTACATTATTATGCTAGTGTTAACTAGAAACGACAGGTTGTTACACTACCATTAAGCAACAGGCTAATTTTTTCATCATACAAGTATACAATCAGAAATACCACCAAAATGTCTGATCTGTCATTAATAAAAATGTAGTAAATATTCAAGAGCTTCAGGTTAAGAAATAGCTACTAAAGAACCTCCAACAATTATTTTTTGTTGAAAAAGTAAAAGTTTCACTAATAATTATGTTCCACTTGCAAAATACTTAAAACGCTTATTATCAATGTTTTTTTTTACCACCATAATTTCCTTTACATGTAAATATGGCCTCTTTATTAGCGATTAAAAAGATAAGAGTATTAGCAATAATCTCACCAGTTAAGGTGCTAAGCTTCATCCATGTGATCTTCAAGTTCCATCTTTCAAAGTTTTGTGAACAATACTAACGTCAGCTTCGTGCGTTCTTTTTGTCACTAAAAAAGCGCAAAAAGTGTTGTGCAGTGCGCTTTTGCATGACAGTCAGAATAAAATCAATTATCAGGAGATAAATGAACAAAGGACTTTGGGTTAACCAAGCATAATGGGCTTTGGGAAAAAGGGCAGTGATGTGTAACCAGTGCAACCGGTTGTTTGTGATGCTTGCTGTAGTGAAATTCCAACCATAAGCAGATAATATGGTGCACTTAGTATAGACTAATTAAAGTACCGCTGTGAGTTACCAATTGGCGCTCTTCATTATATTAGATGCACCGTTTCTCTTAGCAGACGGTGAATTGCTGCCCAGTTTGTAGTATATCTCAGCAGTGATGAGCCATGCTTTTTACTAGTGATCTGATGTAAGGAAACTCACATGTATGTTTTTGTTTATAATTTTTTGATTGGTCAATTATTTGTTTTTGTATTTCATGCTTGTAAATTCAACCTTGGGAATTGTTGAAAAGTGCTTTCAAGTTTTAGGGGTGTCAAGCTCATGATAACATGAAACCTATATCATCACTAAAGAGTTTCAAATATTCTGTTGGTTTCAGTAGCGACTATTCTGTGAGAAACTCTAAATTATTTATGAGATAGCCAGATAAGACAACAATATACTGTAGACAATAAATATCACCAGTGCAGTATGAAATATAATGCTAACCTATTCGTTGAGTATTATGTTATCCATGACAAGCTAAATCATATCAGATGGTAATGACAAAGCATCAATACCAGGTCCAGCTGCCTATCAGACCCTAAGGCTGACGCCACAACTAGGCTAAGTCCTAGCCCATCAGGGTATCTAGTCCGCCGCTTAATATTTGGTTTGCTAAAAGAAAACAGCCAAGGCTAACAGAGAATCAAAGGTACGATAGGCCGGCATGCAAGAGATAAGGCGTAAATAAAGAGGCCAGAAAAACGAGGAGAGCAGAGATTGCGGGCAGTCTCTTGAATGTTGTTTTGTAGATTTTTTGCATGCACTTGATTATCTGTATTCATGTATTCGATGATTATGTGTTTTGTTGCCTGGTCCCCAGTAGGTGTGTACCCAGTAGGAAACTCACATGAATGTTTTGTTAATAGTTTTTACTTTGTCACCTTTTTCGTTTTTGTATTCTATTCTTATGAATCTACACTTGGAAATGGTTGAAAAGTGCTATTTAAGTTTTAATGGTGTCAAGCTAATAATAAAATGAAACCAACATAGTCAGTAAACAGTTTCAAAGTTTTTTTTGGCTACAACAAAGACTATTCTGCGAGCAAATTAAAATTACTTATGAAAGGGCCTGTCAAAACTTTAATACGCTGTAGACAACATACGTTCTCAGTGCAGTATTCATATAATGTTAACCTACTCGCTGAGTATTTTTCTTTCGTTGACCAGCTAATTCATTTTACATGGTAATGGCAAACCACCAATACCAGGGCTGGCTGCTTATATGAACTCAAGTCCGACGCAACAACAGGGCCAAATCTTAGCCCAGCAGGGACCCAGTGGCCGAAAAAGACTGGGTTGGCTGAAAGAAGTCAGCCAAGGTCAACAGATATCTGAATGTCCAATGGGACAGGCCTGCAAAATAAAAGGGGCATATAAAAAGACCAGAGAAAAACACAAAAAGTAGAGCTAACTGGCAGTCTCTGCAATGTTGTGAGATCGCGAATCCTGACATCACAAGAGGCGGCAGACTTAGTGATAGTATGGAGAGAGTACTAGAGTAAAGAGCACTTTGAGGTGAGGCCTCTTCTGCCTAACTGAGCCGAAACTGCATAATGGTGGCTTTATCTTAACAATCGGTGTGGTAATATCCTAATAGTTGGCATTGAGATGAACAGCAGATGCACTTGGACGGTGGACAGTGACAGCAATCGTTCTACCAAACTATTTGTAAGAATGATATTGGTACATCGGGTCTTGAGTAACTACCTTGAATCACTTCATTACTCTGACTCAGGAAGCGTTGAGTACACTGTCAGTTAATTTCAGGAAGTGGAGAAGGCAAAGAATTAAACTAATGGTGGCAGTTTTCTCTATCTCCGACAAGCTCTAAAAGAAGAAGCAGAAAACTGCAGACAAGCTGATCACGTAGGAGCAGTATTTGACTGCTGCCCATCCGGTTTGGTTTGATATTGACTGAACAATAAAACTGCTGAGCAAGTAAGTTATTGACAAGCTCCCTCAGGGCACGAGGTACTTGCACATGGTGAATGACAGCCATGGCCTCAGGCCGATAGAATGAGACATTTGAGCATTCCACCATGCTGCCAATATACAGAGTCGTTTGTCTCCTAATAAGGCTCTGTGATGTAAAGGGTGAGGAGGTTTTTGTGGTGAGCTATATTTATGAGGATGCTATTTTAGGAATGCTCTTCTTAGAGGCCCAGGGTGATATAGAGTTCCAAGAGCTTTTGGTCTCTATGGAAAGTTGGTTCCAAAGCTGTTTGGACAGACATGGTCGTCTGTTGCTCAGCAAGGTTCAAGTAGTGTGAGCCATGAAGGTGCTGGTTAGGAGAGATGGCCGTTTCATGCCCTGTGACTATAGGGACCAACGTTCCGTTGAAGAAATAGATGGTTGTCTGGATACGCTGCCCTCGGCTTTGAGCTCAGACTTGTCTAGTCTGAAAGTTCAGTCACCTGGTGCCTCAACTTTACTGGCCAACCCCTACACCTGCGAGTTGGCATCATTGTGGGCACTTATACAGGGGGACCACCAAATAAATGACAAACAACCATTTTTGAGCTCGGCTGTGACACTTCATAGTATGAATACTCTAAAGACCGGCTTCCAGCCTAGCTGAAAGACCTGATTGTTGTAGCTCGGAGAAACAGCATGAAGCTAGGCCTGGCTGAGCAGCTGGTACAGTTGCTGAAAAGCTAACAAAGAATGTTCAGTTCAGGCGATAGGAATTTATCAGCAAGGTTTTTGGAGTAGGCTTCTTCAGTTTTTATGGTTACCTTTCTACTGTATGTCACTGTCTGCCAGGCGTCCAGTTATAAGGAAGCTAATTTTTTACTGGCATCTTGACAGTAATGTATTCGATGGCTGCCACTTTCATGACAGCTTTTTGTTGCACCTCACGCTTTGTGCTGCCGTTTATCGGGCAGGACTAGTTTTTGAGGTTTTCAGGTTTTTTCCACTGCTACTTTTAAGGCAAGAGAAAGAGCTTTTAGCTTGAGGTCTGACACAGAGCTTGGAACTTGGCTAATCTAACTTCTGGTACCAATGTAAAGGATGCCTACTGAAGCGTCTCACGAGCACCACATGAAACTGAAAAGAATAATTTCTGGTGTTTGAGTTTCATAGATATATTTGCTTAGCTTACTATGTGTATACATCAAACAACAAAATACAACCTGATGCAAATGGGCTTTGATTTTTTCCTCTGTTGGCTTGCCTTATATACAAAAGCATTGGGGGTAAACTCTGCTTTCTTATATGTTTGAGCCGAACTTGGCTAGCCTCATCCATGCTGAACCAAGTCGAGCCGGCATGATCCATCAAAATAACAAACTTTGATTCAGCATACGACATGGCTAATAGATCTTGTGTGTAGTCATAGCTGTTTTAGGCAAAGTCCAAACTATCTCTTTATCTAAATTGAAATTATATCATTTCCGTCATTTCATTTTTTATTAAATCGGATAAATTTAAATGCCTTTCAGAACCGAAAAAAGATCACCATGATACTTTTACAGTAAACTGAAAGCAAGAAAACGAGGCACTATTTTAAATTTTGATTTAATTTTATATGCAATAGTTTAAAAGTTCCTTGCCAATTCGAAAAGCATTGTCGGGATATGCAAGTTTTAAGATGTTCTGCTCTTCTTCAATGTTTATATTATTTGAGATGTGCAAGTTTTTGTTCCTACATTATGTGTAATACTTACTAGATAAAGGCAAACTTGGAGCTTTTTAAAGAACACTATAAAGTTAGGTAAACTATTTATTTGTTTTTGTTTTAAATATGTGTTGCATTATTGCAAATTGTTTCAGTAGAAACTATCTTGCAATAATTCTCTATTTACCTGAAAATTTTCTCACCTTTGATGAGAAACAAAGATGATTCACTGTCTCAGTTCTCAAATCAGCTAACTGCAAAAATGAAAAAAATTGAGATTATTGAGACATTTTTTGAGCGTTTATAGGGTTACAAATATATCTACAATTTTTCTTTGCCCAGTTTTTGTTTTTCTCTGAGATCTCAGTTATACAAATCAGCTAATTTGGTTTATTCTAAAATGTTGTTAGAGCTCAAACCAGTCAACTGGTTTTTTAATACAGACTATATGCTGGGTGTCCGTAAAGTCCTGATGAAACATAAAAAATTCATTACTAAGCCAGTTGAGATATGTTAGTCAGAATTTTTTTGTATCAGTGATTAGTAAAGTTTTTTTGAGTGAGGAAATTCCATTTTCCTTTGCAGTCTTGGTTTCAGATAGAAATTACATATTGTGTATTGTAAAACTGCTTCATTGCATATACGCAACTCACAACTCAACACTGCTTCATTGCAAGGCTTGAACAAGCATGGAGGTTTCAAAAATAAGGCAAAACATAAGTTGTATTTAAAAAAGTGAAGTTTCAATCCAGATATCTAGCTAAGTAGGTTTTGTACCTTAAACCAAATTATTTTATAAAAACTGAGCCTAAACTTTTACAGCATTTTTCGTCATCAATAATTAATCTTGTTTTTGAAAACCGCAAAATGGTGCTCGTATTATAATCAGTTCTCCTTCTCTATATATAGCATTAAATATGGTATGCTGTAACAAATCTTGCAATGATGTTTGTACCGACACAACCAGAAGAATGTAATGTTATTCGCCACCTACTCAATATAAAATCAAAAAAAAAAACTATAGAAGTCACCTTTTGAAAAAACACATCAAAATGTATAGTGAAATGACAAAAACAGGGCATTATAATCTGGTATGCTACACCAAGGTGAAGAAGCTTGTTTACCACGCAGCTAGACATAAAAATGTTTCTCATTGTGAGCATACAAGTTAGCCTAGTCTAAATTTGGATTATGTTATAAGTAAAACCCTGTCAAGAGGATCCTCATCTGAGATCAGATTAGCCAATGCTCCAAAAGACAAAAAGGGTGATAACGCTAGCTGAAGCAAAAGTGAAAGATCTCGAGTCAATGCTTCCTTTTTTGGCAGAAACAGACAAATCATACGTAAATTCGCTCCTAAAATAGACTAAGCTTACCATCATTAATTTGAGCCTATGTACTTTAGTGTCGTAAAACTATCTGGTTGTTCATCTAGAGAAAGCAACTACAGTATTTGTAAACTATTATTTATGACTTATTATAAACCAGTGTAATTCTATGCGCTTGTGCATCCTCAGACGCATTGTAATATATCAATGATATACTAGTTGGCTGCTTTGTTCTCAACTTCTAAACTAGTTTGCGAACAAACCAGTCAACTGGAATTATGAAAAGTAGTTTTAGCCACAATGAACACTGATAGGATAAAAATATTTTACTTATTCCTTTTCATCTTGGTAAGGATATTATTTACTGGATTTAGAAAATTCTAACTTATATTAAAATGGAATTACAGAATACCTAAACTTGTAATCGATTTTGTGAATTTTGCTTTGCGTCCCTCATGACTGGTTTGAGAACTCAGCCAGCGGATTGTCAAAAAAATTCAAACAAATTGTACAGAAGAGCTTAGCAAACTTTGAATGTTTAGGCACAATTTTTAGAACTTTTGAAGCCATAGTGTTGCTGATAGTGAATCCGTAGACATTTTTAATTTGTAAGCCAGTGCAAAAATGTTTTACAATTTAGCAGTAACCATAGTTGTTTATTAGTTGTTCACCAGTTTAACACTTCACCATTAGACGTGTTGATGAATATATTGACTAAAGATAGTCGGCTTGGCACTGTACAGACTGTTATAACTTTATCAAACGTTTATGAGGTATTGTGAGGCTATTTGCATTACAAAACTTATAGACAAAGACTGTGGTAGCACTAGTGCTTGTAAAGCTAAATTTAATTACATTTTGCTGAAGAAAAGAGCTTAACTAAATCCTTGGGTACATAAATAGCACCTGTTTTGAGGGGATTTTGTAGGCAATCACTTAAACTTTGCACTCATTTTTTGGTAAACCTGGACTTCACTAGCAAAGGTGACAAAAGTGAAATTAATCACTGCGCTGACTTAGCAAGAACTAATTGCTTTTGAGAAGATTAACACAGTACACTATGCTACATTGGATGAACATGTTGAGAAAGAGTGTAATGTGTGGGATTACGGCATAAAAATCCTTAATACCGTGATAAAATTAGTAACTACTAGCCTGGAGGCATCCTAACACAATCATTTTTATTCAAATAATGCAAATATCTGCCAGAATATAGCAAACATACTAAAATGGTATGCCTACTAGTGTTACATCCTAAATTAATATGCACAATGTGCTACAGTGTTTGAACATAACCGTAGAGACGTGTCCAAAGCCGGTGCAACTTTACCATAGCACACAACAATTTTGTTGTGTTCTGATATATGTATGTTCAACTTTTAAGCCATGCTCAAGCATAACTAAATATAATCTAGCTGAAAATTCACAGATGGGCTTTACAACTAATTTTTGAATGTAATTCAATAAAAACAATGTATAACAAATAATCCGGGAAACCGACACATGTTGGTATAAGTTGACTATTTCACCAGAGAGCGTAAAACGAAAGCAATCAAAAATCAGTTAGTTACAACAGTAGCTGCATTGTGTTGTACCTACAAAATTGTGGTAGTTGCGACAGTAGATACAACATATTTTGTCAGTACTTTGGGCCAAAAAAATTTTGACAAAGATTTGAGCAAACAATCAGATGAGTGAAGTTGCACCCAGTACTGATTGGCTGTCAAAATTTGATCAACCACTTTCTGCTCCTTTGTTTCTCCTCAAGTCCCAAGTATGGAAAGCCACAGAAAACATTATTTGAATGAAGACACAGCAGCGTGACAAAATAAATGAAAAGTGTTGCAGTATGTGATAAAACATTATACTATACACCAGGAGGATAAATTTTAAACGCACCCAAGTCATATTACAGAACGCTAATACAAAAGATAAAGGAGACTAAATTCAAGCTACTCACCTGATAGTGACACTGATGAAAATCATAATGGAAAACCGTCTGAGACTCCCATTGATTGACAGAGAAAAATCTGTTGCCATTACTGAGCTTGTATGTATGTAAGCGGCAAGTCTAACGACAATTTATCATGGATAGCCAGCCTGAAATATCAAAGAAACAGTTGCTAGCAAGATGAACTATTTATAAACAGCATACATGTAAGTGAATGGTAACAAGCAACTAAGTATGCATGCAATTCTGCAACAAGTAATAAGGCAAAAGGCCAAAAATAAATTAACCTTTTCACTGCACTTGAAACCAGAATGAAAATATATAGGGTCTGCAGAGGAAGCTAAAGCAACAATGCAAAGAATATATTTTTAATTTGAATGAATCTTTAATTTATATTAGCATTTAACCTTAATAAATGTAGAGAAAAACATCAATGTAGGTAACCAATGCCCTATACATGGTTACAGGCCCAACCACAACCGGTATACAGCCTTGCCATTTAGGGACAAAAATATTCATGAATCTAATGTTGAAAAAACAATTACTATCGTTTAGTAGTCATGAAGAGACACTCAATGTTAGTGAACAGTGCAATGCTAATGCTTTCCATTATTTGTGACACATTAAAGAGTGATTATTTGGATATCAGCCAAACATGAGAGCTGCCATAGAAATATGAGATAAAATACATATTATTGAAAGGTAACTTAAAAGCTTACTAATTATTGATTCCCATCAAGCGATAGACAGGCTGTGCTAAACCAAAATTTTAACAAATCAGCTGCTACAAACAAGAACCAACATGATGAATGTAACCGATATTGCAGAAGCCAGCTAAGTTTAATGCATTTTAAACCCTTGCAGCAGTCAACCTCCACTGGATCATCTATGATCAAAAATATGGACAACATTTATATTATATTACTCAAGATACATTAGTTACTTTTCGAATATTGTTTTATTAAAGAATCATTTATTATTATTGTATTGTATTTAAACCTTAGTAAAAATCATAGAAATTGTTGGTATTATTTGTTATAGACATATATGGTTTACTAGCAGTTACACATATAACCATAAAACACATGTTCATTTTTTTAATTGCAGTACTTAGTTAAGCAAAATCTAAAAAAAAACACATTTACTATTATTTATATTGCTCTTGTTACTTTAAAAAAATTTATAAATTTTATCAACTCTTTTTTAATTCTGTAGAGTTTTGTAAAACTCCAAAATTATCCTATGACAATGTGGAGGATTTACCAAAATTTATTCAAATTGCTGTATTAACAAGCTTCTAAGTTTTTGTTGTATTATTTTCAAATACTTTTAATCTTATTTGGCTTCAAAAGAAGCTTTCTTTCAGTTTGTAACTAAACAAAAAGACCTGAATATATCAATTACTACAGCCTAATCCAATAAATGGCCCTTACATTATATACTAAGTTTACACTATTAGGAGTCAGATAAAGGATACAGCTCTGTAAAAACCATATTTATTTATGGTTGCCAAAAATAAATATTGACCTCTGGGATAATTTATTAGTGATGCAGTCCTGTCTTTTTACCAAAGCGATGACATTAATGGTTAAATGGCGTTTAATGTGCATGGATTGTGCAAAGGTCCATTGAGTTACTTAATTGCACAGTGACTCAATTTGGGCACAGCTCCAATGTTCCAACTCCTATGTTTCCTTGATGCACATCATGCGCTTCATGGAAACATAGGAATATCAGAGTAGAGAGTTCAGTAAATAGACTATTACAGTTAGTAGCATATAGACCAACACATGGCATATCTAGTAATGAGACGACTGGTAATGAAAAGCTACAAGCTGAGCACCATGATTGTATGTAATACATGAAACCATAAATCTGCTTTGCCACTTCTAGACATTTGCCTGATTGATTGCTTCACAGCTTTAGTATATCTGCATTATTGACGAGAAAGCCTCAATGCCAATATATTTATTATGTCCTCAACTTTGGTATTAAAGATTGAAGGAGGTGATTTCAATGTGAAAAAAACTAGGAGAGCTTTTTTGCAATGACGAAGCCATCCCGATTAACCTGTGAAAACGTTCAATAATTAATTTTTGCGAAGTTTGATGCAATAGCAATAAAACTCAAAGCCCGGCGATGATTTTAATGAAATTTTGGAACTCGGCTACGTTTAATACTTCTGCCTAGCAGCTATTTTTGCGATGACGCCATTCTGCATATCTTGTGACAACCTTGAATAATTTTGTAAATAAATGTGATGCATTGGCAATGGTGTTAGCTCAAAGCCCAGGCAATGATGTTAAAAATGTTTTGAAACACAACTACGTTTATTATTGATATTAAAATCTAGCCTAGCAGCTAGTTTTTAATTTGATGCAGTAGTTGTTCTCCCTTGTGATGAAAAATAAAACTAATTATTCACAGAATTTAATAATTCGTGGAATTGACTGTTTGCGAAATCGCAAATTTTTAGAGCCAACAAATATTTTCATCCTGTAGGGTACCTGTCATTAATACAAGTATAGCGTCTGTTAACAAAAACCGATAGAATTTAAATGTTAACTAGAGGCCATATTTGCAAAGAGCTTAATACAAAAGTATGTTGTAAGTTTATTTAAGCTGTCCAAAATTATATAAAAAATTGTTACTTTGGATTTCATCTAAATAAAATTAAAGATACACTGAATACTTAGGATTAGTCACTTTTATAAGATGACTATTCCTGAAACATTTTCATTTGTAGCCTTGCTACTTAAACTTGTTTGTGTCAACCACTATACTTCAGACTCACTATTGAACAGTAAAATACTGATGTAAAAATATTATTTAATGTTCTTTATTAAACTTTAGATGTCTGATTGTACACTATTGTGATTTCTAATAGCCTGTTCTGTAATTTTAGACTTGGGGCGTTCTTTGTTGGGCATCGGTGTCTGTGATGTGATAAAAATGAGATTGTGAAATAAAATACCACACACTTATTTATAAACGTCTAAGCCTTCCAGGTTGTAAACAGTTTAGCAGCTAGTCAAATTTTAGCCATTACCAAAACGCTGCGCCAATCAGCTATCAAAACTTGACCATCGACTCAGTGCCCCGTAGTATCTTCAGATGTCAAAAGTAGACAGCAGAACAAAGAATCTACGGACAATAACAAGCTAACTGAGACACATCAGGTTGACAAAAATATTAAGCCTTCCACTTGAGTGCAAGTGAGTTGCAAGGGAGTTACACTCTACCGTGCAAGTGAGTGTTAGCGTATTATACTAACCACAAGGAGGACTTAAAACTAAACACAGCAAAGTTACATCATGGTCCAATGGTACAGGGAATAAGCAAAAATAAATCCACGGTACTTACCTGATATTTATTCTGATGCAAATAGGAAATGGATGAAACTCTGAGGATTTGACAGAAAATGGTTTCATGTCAGTACTGAGTCTAACAGAAGTGATTAGTCTAACAATATTATTACCACAGATGGCCAACCTGAAATCACCAAAAATCAGATTAATATTAGCTACATGTAGTTTAACAATTTCTATACAGCAAAAGTGAGTGACAACAATTGAATGATTATGCAAGTAATTCTACCAGTAAGAAGCCTATAATAAGTCTGGAATGTATGAAATTAGCTCTTTAACCACAGAATAAAAAATGCAGTCTGCGGAGGGAAGCAAAGCAAAGGAGTTAAAAATAACCTCAGTACACTACTCGTAAAAAACTGATCTGCAGTACTTTTATTATATGATTGCTTGTAGCTTTTATAATTGCAAACGTGTGGTTATAAAGATAACCATTGTATCTATTTAGGCTGCAGGTCCCACCATGAACCTGTATATAATGGTATAAAAATATAACTTTACTAAATTAATATGGATATAAAACCTACTTGCATATAATGGAATAATTTGATCTAACAGCGTTCACCTTTTCTGCAGTTTTACAAAAATTCATATCACGTTTACTTTGAATAACTGATAATTATTATTTCTCATCTTTAATAAATTCATAAAATTTTAACATACTTTCATAAATTTAATTAATTTTAGTAAAAATTAAAATATTTCTTTGAAAAAATGAAGGTTTTACTAGTATTAATTCAAATCTTGGATCAAAGACTTTGATACATATTTGTTTACCACTATTTACACTGTTTACATATTTCTCATACCTTGCTTTTAAAACAAAGTTTGTTTTAGTTTTACTATCAAATCAAAATAGCTTCATATACTAACTACTGCTGCTTATTCATATCAAAAACTATTTTCATTCTACGCTATGTATTTACCATATTCAGTCAGCCATAGGTACCCTTAGGCACATAGCTCACTTGAAAATCTAAACTAAATAATAATAAAAAGTAATCAAAACCTTGTTAACTCCTAAGTGGAAACATCAGAGGAATCCAATGGAAGCCACCACAGCTACAGAAAAATTGCCATAGTTAACCGAATAAGAAGGAGCAACTCCAGCCAGCAAACAATCATTGCTATGCAAAAATGCATAGTAGAGCATGTTTATGTGGAAAAACAAACCTCAGCAAAATAAAACTCTGCAACAAGCTGATGTATCAGAGACCAGAAGTGTTGCTTATTGTCAACTTTATTAGTGCGGTGCTTTATAATCTCGACCAATACGAAGATGAGTAAAGATATTCAACTTGACATTTACAATGAGAGTAGTACACGCTGTTAAAGCATCTACAAGAGAAGCTAGTGGTGATGATGAACAAGGTAGAAAGCGTGCAATGTCATTTCAGGCATTTAAACATAGAAGTTATTTTAGAGTCATGGATATAGCAGAGATGTGAGCTGAGTACAATGACTGATCATATAGACTAAAGGTGCGAACACACTAGGTGATTTTATCGAAGGCCTCATGAGGAGTGTGGATATAATGTATCACTGGCATCAGCGTAAGCACAGTTGGGCAGTTAACCAGTGAGTAATAAAATTGGCATGATCACAAACCGCCAATAAAATTCAGCTTCACCTGTTTCTTCGGATTTGTTAATACGCCTAGGTCCATATGACCCCCTTCTAACAAGGACGTTCAAAACATAAGTTTTATGTTAACATAAGTTAGCATAAGGCCCTTAAAAGCAATGTCTTAAACAAGCTGTGTTTTGTTAATAGGACTTGTTCACCTTTATTAATTGCACTCTTTAGTAACACATAAAAAATAATTGTGTTCTATAGATAAATCTTTTCATAGCGTTTTATAGCATATAAAATATTTCTTGTATGGCGCATTTATTTTAAATATATAAATATTTACCTTTCTCTAGTTAGTCAATTTGAACAACAGATGACGCCAGAAAATTACTTTTCCATTGGGCATCTTTGTAGCTCTTTGCATTTTGCGGTACTGGAGTGTGTGTGATTATATTAAATATACGAGTGATTCTTTGATTACTTTGATAAAATTTCAATTGTGACAAAATAGCCAAAATTTGTTGGGGTGCATTGGTAAATATTGACACAAAAATTTCGATTCAAAACATTGTAATCTGGAAAAAACAACCAATTAAAATAAACCTAGTGCACTATAAAATTATTATAGAGAAAGTCTTGCTTTATCGCTAAACATAACTTTGTGGGCATGTTCCAGCGCGGACTGGTGCTACACCGAGTGATGTCATGTTAAATATTGCCTAGTGTTTTAAGTGTCTCCTTGTGCTACATTTATCAATGAGGAGCCAGAAGCTAAACGATGTGATTATACTGCTTCATGAGAACACAAAACTGCTTCACTATCTATCATAGTTATCTACGCTATTGATGAAGAAGCATCTGTTTCAAGTTGCTATAAACCAAACCAACGTTGCACAGAAGAGAAAGAGAGCAAATATAAAAAGGAATTTACCTACCATAAACAAAGACTACTCTAATACGAAACTAAAAGAGGATTGAAGACATATATGACATGCTCGTCACTGAATTAGCTGTCGAATTTCCAGTAAAATAATGAACAACAAACTTGGTAGATTTAGACGAAAGAGACAAACAATGGTTTAAAAAAATTAGTCCGCCCTACGCTATTGCTATTACCACAGCCAAAAGGCTCTTCACCAAATTAGATGAGCGCCACTAGACTTGATAAAATTTATTTCTGTCAGGAACGAGACAGTGATCTTCCAGAGAGGCTATACTAATTGACCCTAAGATCAATATTGCAGATGAGTTTTTTCAAAATTTGCAGATATAAAAAGATGATGAGTTGCTTATATGCTAACTCATGAAGCATTTATGCTTCATGAGTTAGCGCATACAAACATGACTGTATTGACTCAAAAACATGAAAACTAGAAGTGATACATCGCCTTGAATAACCTGTTTATTAGGGAGCTGGTGAGATCTTCACATCTGCTTGCATTAGTAAAATGGAAAGTCTTGAGTAATAGAAATACACCCCCAATTCAGCATTAACCAAGACTGACAAAACATAAATTGCCAAAAACTTATGGAAAAGCAGAAGTAGATCAGATACAGTCGACACTCCTATAACATACACGTCCTATAACGTAAATTACAAATAAAATAAACAATTTTTTGGGAAGTTTTCGCTTTGAACAACGTAAAATATTTGATAAAACATAAAGTATCAAGTCCAGAGAGTTCTCAAATTTGAAGTGAATGGTAATCTATGTCACCGCACTTGCCGTAGGAAAAATATACGCGTGTTATAGCTGTTATATATAAAACTTTCGCACCATTTCAATTTGTCGTGATAAATCGTCAAATATTTCGAAAATACAGAGAATAGCGTAGCTGTTTAATTATTCACCAATACAGAGGCAATCGATTGGTGCAGGTTTTACAGCATTTGTCTACCAATCTAAATGTTACGGGTTGGAGTATTGTTGAAAGTTCTCTTTTGTGATAACCTCAACTTCCTGGAAACCGATAGCCAAATAATAAGTATTACCTGTAACCTTTTTATAATAAAAATCTTTTTTTTACTTCGTTATAAATCTATAAAATGTTTTTTTTAGTTTTACTTTGCAGAATACATTTGCTATTTAGGGAAAAAATTGAGCAAATAGTTGTGAATGAACATCAAATTTATGCACTCCCATCAAGTTATTGTAAAATATACGGCAATCATGGTCACTAGAACCAATGAGATTGATCATACCAGGAGAAAAATTATTGAGCAAACCAATAATACTGCAGTTACAATACAACCAAAAAATTAATAGAGTTGTGTCAATTTTTTTTCACGCAACCAAAATGATAAGTTTGGGAAGATCTAGGAACATATTAGGCCACTTTCATGTATTTTACTGCTCTTTTAATGTAACCCATGATAACATTCCTGGAATGGATGATTTGCATTGTTTGAGTGCCTACTGTTTATTAATCTAAGCAAATATCAAAGGCTTAAACTTTCTAACACCGCCGGCGGAGCCAACCTCAAAAAGAGGACAAAAAACTATCAGCACTGAAATAAGCCACAAAGATAATAAATCAAAGACTCATAAAGGGTGGTTGACCGATATGCCAAAATAACAATGACATTGGTCACCAGCAGTTCCGGTGTAAAAAAAACAAATACATGTAACTCTTCCACAGTGCCATCAAACTTAGCAAAGCATATTTCTATGTTTTACAAACACTTAATACCAGCTCAAAAGGCAAACATTGCCTACATTTGCAAACATTTAGTAATAATAACTCTTTCGCTGCTGCATTAAATTCTCACCAAATAATTATTCTGAACAAAATAATTCAAACAAGTTTTTGAGAGATTGATGAACTGCTAGCAGTTGTGCAATATCTCAAGAACCAATGCAGATATTATTTTACAGTGAAATGCATTTTGTTCAGCACATAATTTTCTACAAGATAAGTATAAAACTGTTTAGTGGATCTCACTCTCCTAAAACTTCTGACTATGGATAAGAAAATTGTAACTCTGTCGATAAGTCAATACATCAGCTTACAGTCTGTACTTCTATTATTGTGAAGGCGGATACATCAGCTTAAGGGAGCAAAAGAGATAAGGCAAGCGCAATGAATATTGTGAGTCAATTCCAAGATAATCTTGCGAAGTTGCATAAAATTGAACAAGAACACACAAGTTTACAAATTAAACAGTATCCAGAGTTTCTTGCAAAACAAAAAAAAGAATTTTTAGAAAGAACTGGAGCTAGACGACAGAAGAGTGATTTTTAGAAAATGAAGCAGCAACACCAGTGGACTGATTTTGATACTATGACAAGTAATTATGACTGGTACTTCCTTTTGAGCTGGGCTGTTGATCATCAATCTTACAGTAAAAATAATACTGGGTGTACAAAGGTAAACACGACACAGCTGAAAATTGATGAGAAAAAATACAATAAGCTGTTATATTATTAAAAATATATAAACTTTCAACACCTCAAGCTGGGTAGCGCAAGGTAGTGCCGCTCAGGGCAGTGCCATGAGTAAGACGCTTTTGATATGGTTTCAAATGCGGTTTGGTTTCATTAACTATGTACAGAAACTTTCTTTTGGTGAAGAGTTAACTAATTAGTCCATTATGTGTGCACTCAACTAAGAAAACAAAAAAAGTTATGTTTCAGAAAAACTTTTTTATTGCAATAATTGTGCAGTACAAATACTACAAATATATGTAGAGCGAGATCACTGATGACAGGGACTATCTTATTTTTAACAATAACTATAATGATAATCAAAATGCCCTATGCAGCAAGCGACAGTAAATGTCGACTCGTCTGACTCAAAACCTGCTCATCTTGCTAATCACAATATTTCGAGAAAAGTGTTTGGCCTTTTGTAGCCTTTTTATTCATTGTATCAAGTAATGTAAAACTCCTGCTCATAAATTTGGTATTAAAGTCTTTTACAAACACATTGTTGTTAAAATGAGTTATACCTTAGAGGTGCCATTGTAAAATACCCTTTGCTATACAGTTAATTATGTAATACATATATATAGCAATAGTAAAACATCACTTGGGTAAAAACAGATTTAATTCATGAAAATACCACCACTCATAGCTAGACAATGTCTGACCAACTCAGCTTGATCAGAAACCAAATTTGCACTTCATTTTGGGAAGAAAACTTCAACAGAGATATACTGT
The DNA here is from genome assembly GCF_963576615.1 of Watersipora subatra. Lineage (NCBI taxonomy): Eukaryota > Metazoa > Bryozoa > Gymnolaemata > Cheilostomatida > Watersiporidae > Watersipora > Watersipora subatra. Next base: position 14,086,726 of record NC_088713.1, read on the forward strand.
AACATACACACAATGCTTCTGAAATATGCTCAGCATTGCGAAATGAAATGGCTAGTTCAACAGGTTCAACGAAAAACGTGACAGGCAACAAGAGCAAAATGAACAAAATTGAGACAATACACATTTATACCATAGTGGAAATGTAATAAAATCATAGTGCCATCAGCGTAAAGTTCTTAATGAACTATATTCCCACAATGCTGGACAATGGATTAGAAAAAACAGCTAACAGCAAGCAGCCAACAGCACACAAATAACCACAAGCAAGTCACAGACATTGAGTATCCAGTCAACAAGCAAACAACCTGATTTGCAGCGATAGCATAACATGACGAAACGATTCATGAAGATCGAAAGTCAAAACCTGTACATATCAATATAACAGTAATAACTACTAATCCAACACTTACGCATGGACTAGCAGACAAAGCAACGGCAAATCAAATTTATCCTTTGATATGTCAAAATTCAAATGGCAGCTAATCTTAAATCTTACCTCTCATTATTCCTGTTGTTATATGAAAGCATATTTTTCTTAAAGCCCAAATAAACGGCACAACTGTCACACCTTTTAGCCTACCAATAAACAAAACAGCAATATTGACGCTAGACATTTAGTTTTATTTGTGTATAAAGGAAACAACAAATATAGATACACATCAGATGAGGTTTTTTACCAAGAAACTTTGTTACAGGGATTTATGTAGAGTTGAAGCTTGGGGAGGGAAAAAATTAGAAGTTGTTCTCTCAGGCCTCACAAACTATCCAGGGATTATATAGACCTTATCTAAGTTCTTCATTTTGTTTTTGCAACCTTCTCAAAATTAAAGCTGGCAGTAGCAAGATGGAAAGTCATGAGTTATAGAAATACACCTACTAGTCAGCAAGTAACCAAACTGGTGAAACAACTATTGCAAGACAACAAAGACTTATATCTATATTAGATACGGTAGGTGCTCCTATGATGTACACCTTCTATAACATACATTGTAAATCCCAGATTATGTAAATAATGTACAATAATTTTTTGCTTCACACAATGTAAGAATTTTCTATATAGGTCAAACTGTCGAGTCGGATGAGTTCTAAAAATTGAATTGAATTTTTGGAACCCACCGCACTTGCCAAAGAAAAAACGGCACTCATCATACCTGGTATTTATATAACTCAAACAACAATTTAGTTGATTTCAATAAATTGTCAGATGTGTCGACCAAACAGATAATAAGGCAGATGCTTATTTATTCATAAATACGCAGTGGATCGATTTGTGCAGTCGTTACAGCCTCAGTCTACCAACCTGAATGTCTGGAGTTGGATTATTCTTGAAGGTTCTCTTCAGTCTTAACCTCGACTCCCTGGATACAAATAGGCAAAGAACAGGTAATATATGTAATATTTTTATAATCAATATAACTTTTTTGCTTTTAGGTAAATTAATAAAATATATGTTTGTTGTTTTACTTGAAGAATGGACTTTAATATTTAGAACAAATTAGCAACTTGTTGTCAATGATCGACAAAGATAAGTGTTTTTAATCATCTTATTGCAAAAACTATCGCATTCATGATCTATAAAACCAGTGAGATTGATAAAAAAAGAAGACAAAATGTCAATGCTAACCAATAATACCGCAGTTACCGTATTGCCAACAAATTAATATAGTTAAACCAAGCTTTTTTAAGTGGCCAGAGGGAAGGGTTTGGAAGGATCTAAGAACCATTCAAGCCATGTACATGTAATTTGCTGTTCTTATAATGTAAATTTTCTATAGCGTAAACGTTCTTGAAATTGATTTTTCATGTTGTAGGAGTGCCTACTGAATTTTAATCTACGCAAAGAAGATATCAAAGACTAACTTAATAAGATTACCCGAGAAGCAACCTCGCAAACAGGAAAAAAGGGCAATCAGCTTTAAAAGCCGCCACAAACATGATAATCTGAAATTCATAATGGGTTAGTGACCAATATGACAAAATTACAATGACATTTGTCACAAGCAGTATGGGTGTATAAAAAAAAATTTCTTCACATGGCGCTCAATTTTAGCAAAATGACATTATATTTTTTACACACCTAGTACCAGCTTCAGCAGATAAACATTGCTTGCATTTGAAGCACATTTGACAATAATAAACCAAAAGCAATACATTTTGTGAGTCAATTCTAATTTAATCTTGAAAAAATGCATAAAATTAAACAAAAACACATGAGTCCACCAATGAAACAGTGCGCAGAGTTTTAGCAAAGTGAAATAAAAAAAATAAAAAATATGATTTTTAAAAGAAACGGAGCTAGACCGGTGAAGGCTGGTTCTTAGAGAATGAAGCGCTGACACTAGACACTGAACTAGATACAATCACAAATAATGACAAATGGTACTTTGTATTGATCTGGGCAGTTGATCAAGAACCTTATGATAACTAATAGAACTAGGTGTAGAAAGAAGGCAAAACTGGCACTGCTTTAAATTGATGAAACAAGTTATATTAACTTATTATAGACTCTAAACAGCGTAGTGCCGGATAGGGCTGCTCAACACAGCACCATGACTAACATGATTCCGATTTGGTTGAAGGCGCGGTTTGTCTTCAGTAATTGTGTAGAGAGCCTTTCTCATTAGTGAGTAGTTTAATAATTATTTCATTATGTCTGCCCTTAACAAAAAAAGCAGACAGGTTAGTTTCGCAATAACGTTCTTCTTTTGCAATGTTGTTTTCACAGTGACCAGCTATGCTTGAAGTATTACAACTACTACAATTATCTATCGAGCAATATTACTATGCTATTTTTAACAATAATACTAATACAGTACGCTAAAGTACAAGTATCAACTCATCTGACTTGAGAAATGCTCAACTCTTTACTCGTGATAGTTGGAAAAAAGACTGAACAAGTTTCTGAGCTCATTTTGTGTCACATTTTTACCCATTTTTTCCACGATATCAGCTAATATAAAAGTTGTGCTGATAAATTTGGCATTAAATTATTTTACAAAAACATTTTAGGTAATATAATATATCATACCTTAAACTTTTTTTGTAAAATACTGTTTTGCGGTATATTTAATTATGTTTCAATAAAATACCGCTTGGGTAACAAGAGAGGAAGTAGGTGAAAATGCCACAACTCACAACCAGACAGTTTCATAACCAATTCAGCTTGATCAGTTTGAAGGGACGCGTCATGGCAATCAAAATCCCAACCTGTACAAGTGTCTATAACAGCATCAGTTAATATTTCACCGCTCACATATGGACTAGCAAACAAGGCTAAAGCAAACCACGTGCAACCCATGTTATTTCAAATGGTCGATAATCTTAAATCTTACCCCAATTTATTCCTTGACTTATATGACGACATAATATTCTCAAAGCCCAAATAAACCGCTCCGAGTGTAACACTTTAAGACCTACAAAAATACAAAACATCAACATTGATAATAAAAAGCAGGGTTTATTGGTGTATGGAAAGAGTAATAACTACAAAGACATTACACTACATGTCAAAATATGAAAGACCAACAATGATAAGCACATTTGCAACCTTATATCTGAAACCATATTATGTGACAGCATAGCGACCTGTAAGATGCATGAACAGATCCTCTAGAAAATGCATGAAATACTATCGACATAACATTTGCGGAAGCCCAGATATAAATTGAATGGTTCACACAGAAAAAGTAATAGAATGTAATCACTGTATTAATCAAAATTTTCGTTTGGCAAAAAACTATTTTTCAATATAGTTAAATTTTTTGGAAAATTTAGCAAGCGCGTGTCTGTGTATGTAAACCGTTCTCTATTGTGAAGTAACAAGTGCTATAAAGATAATTGACTCGGTGTGTTTTGATGCCACAAAAGGGCTTACAGAGTCGAAATCAATCGGTTAATTCAGCAATCATCAAAGAATGATTAATTATGAAGTGCTAACTGTAGCCGATAGTGTTCCTTTACAACTCGATTCAATAAATGACATTGTGACATAAAACTCATCGCTGTTGTCAATTCAATATGGAAAAGTCTTCACTTGAATGTTTTTTGTTCATGCAACAATAAGAAACCGGATATGTACTGCAATAAATGGGCATGATAGTAATTATAATTTGCATGATCATCTGCATTGATCACACAAGATTGTCCTCGCTTTTGTATAGCAAGAAGTAATGCCAATCTCACATGTTAACCAATATACATTACTATTTGTTATTGACATTTGACAGAGTGTTAAAATTTATTCCATGAATTTGCACATCTTTGGGTTGTTGTTTTATAACTATAACATCATTATATAAATTAGGCTTGGAAGGAATGGAAGGTCGTAACTCAAATCATGTAAAATATCCAGCCCCCAGTTTTTAATGCAAACTGTACCGTGCATGAATCAGTGCAATTAAATTTCATACGGCAATGTTAAATATGTTGATCAATTGTCGAAATACATTCAAATTTAGTAAATTAAAAGCAATTTCTCAAACATCAAATAATTACAACTGGCACAATATGATTTGTGTATCCTAATTTCAGTCAGAATATATCAGTTTGCAAATAAATTTGTCAGCTTTTCAATAAATGTTTATTTACCGCTGAAGGTAAAATTTGTGCAACTATATAAAACCGTCTTTATAGTGCATTCATGGTGGTTACACTCAGTCATGAACGGGTCAATTAGAAGAGGTGGGCCAAAAAATAATGAAGTACTTTACACTCCGCCCCAGCTGGGACGACCCTGTACTACAATTGAAAAAAAAGTATTTATTTATGTCATAGTGAATTCTCATGTTTTTGAATCTCTATTCACTATTTATGTCAAACTGGACAACATGGACATTTTACTTGAGCGCAAACTGCATAGAGTTATTACATCTATTGAAAGAGTTTTAAAAATCAACAAACCGATTTTTTTCAAGAAAATACAATTTTTTTAACTTTAAATAATAATCATAATTTTTTCCTAATCTGATAAATGATGTTGTACTTGAAACAAAGACAGCAGTCAACTGTATATGACATAAGCCAATTACGCATTTAGTTTAACAAATACACTAGCACGCACCAATTAAAGCTAGCAGAAGGCTGCTACACGCTGTATCACTGTATGCTGTGTTTGTCCTCTCCAAAATTACTTGGTTTACAGATCACGATTAACCACGTGCTCTGTAGACCAACAGCATCACAGAAACAAAGCAAATAGACAGAAAAACACAGTAGCTGCAAAAATATTTTGCTCAATACTTCAATCAGTGTGCAAAAGTTTTAATGCGTACCGCTTTGGTGATAGTGATTGAATGTTACAGATTGCTTGATACATATTCTCCTTCAAGACAACTTTTTTTGTTTCAGCAACTACAAGTACCGGTAGGTAATGAGAATACTATGCTCCAAACTTTTTGCTGTTGAAAACTTATGCCATTTGCTGATACAAACTGTAAAACTATCATAAACACAGGGTATATATTGGCTCTGTGAAGGCGCAAAAGGGTTTGTGATAGTTTGAACAACATTATAATTAGGCAAGTGAGATTACTTTTCACTCATTGAGATACAGTGTGTATTAGCATTTAGTTCTCTCAGCATGAAGTAGAAGATTTGGGATGTTTTGTAGCTGACAGTGGAAGAGCTGTTAAAAAAAACAACATTGTTTTTGGATGTAAATTTGACATATCACTAGGTTATGATGGTAGGAAGAATAGAGATTTTCCTTCGTTACATTTATATCAGTTTGATGAAAAAATTAAAAATGATGAAAGGAAGTTAAAATAAAAACGAGGGTAAATGAAAAAGTTTGAATAAACTAATTCAATTAATTAATTAAAATAATGCAGTTATAATGAAGAAAAAACTAGAATTGGGTTTAGTGAAAAATTAAAACTCCTTTCAAGTGTTTGCTTACCTAGTTAATTTCCTTTTAGTTAAATTTAAAGCATCACAAAGATGTAGGCGCCAAACGTGTTGCTGTCAAGCCTGTCTCAAACATCTGTTAGCTGCTACCATTTGCCTAGAAAGTAAGAACTCAATACATTGCTGCTAATATCATATTGCAGATCACAACCATCAAATATATATTTGTTACTTTGTAGGCATAGGTGCCAAAAGTAAATGCACATTTTACATCATGATTACTGGCTTTAATTGGTTTTTCAGAAGATGACAAGAGATTAATTTGTATTTACTTAGGTTATTTAGGAAAAGTGTATTCAAGTTTTGAAACAATTGACATCTGAGCTGTCTCAAACTGAAAGCATTGAAGCTGTATGCCAATGTATGACTGTATGTAAGTCAAAGATAATGCAGCAATACAAAGTGTTAAAGTGAATTATTATAACCTTTAGGAGAATGAAAGCTATAGGGCCCTGGTAGTAAGTGGAATTAATTTACAACCCTCCCGATCCTAATGGATCGACAATAAAATTTGTGTAAACAATATCATCATTAGGCAAGTGGGATTACTTTTCACTCATTGTGATACATTGTAATACAGTGTGATACAGTGTGTACTAGCGTTTAACTCTGTCAGCATAAAGTAGAATATATGGGATGTTCTGTAGCAGACAGCGGAATATTTGGTCAACAAGAAAACACTGTTATTGGATGTGAACTTGAAATATCACTAAGCTATGATGGTCAGAAGAATATAGATCTTTCTTCGTTTTGTTTGTAACAATTTGATAAAAAAAGTTAAAAAGATGACTAGAAGTGAGATTACAAAGGAGGCAAAATGAAAAAGTCTGAATAAAATAATACAATTATAATGAAGAAAAACTAGAATTGGTTCTAGTGAAAAATTAAACCTCATTTCAAGTGTTTGCTTACCTAGTTAATTTCATTCTATTTAAATTTAAAGCGTCGCACAATTGTAAGCCCAAATGTGTTGCTGTCAAGCCTGTCTCAAACATCTGTTAGCTGCTACCATTTGCCTAGAAAGTAAGAACTTCAGGCATTGACGCTAATATCATATTGCAGATCACAACCACAAATATATATTTGTTACTTTGTAGGCATAGGTGCCAAAAGTAAAAGCACATTTTACATCATAATTACCGGCCTTAATTTGTTTTTCAGAAGATGACAACAAATTAATTTGTATTTACTTAGGTTATTTAGGAAAAGGGTATTTAAGTTTTGAAACAATTGACATCTGAGCTTTTTCTCAAAACTAAAAGCATTGAAGCTGTAAGCTGATGTATGACTGTATGTAAGTCAAAGATAATGCAGCAAGACAAAAGTGTTAAAGTGAATTATCATAACATAACGCTGAAGAGAATGAAGATCAAAAGGGACCTGGTAATAGGTGGAATTAATTTAAAACCTTTTTCGGTCCTCTTGGATCAACATAAAAATCTATAATTATCTTCCTAAAACTGGTTTTTAGTATTTTTATCGGTTCCAACTGAGGAGAAATTACAAATGATGAAAGACAATATATATTTTTTCAAATGCTAAAAACTTGTGACAGGAAAATTATGTAAGATTAAGAAGAGTCATTGATATGATTGAATGGAATATTAATGTGTTCAAATAAAAAATGAAGCCAAAAATGTACCACTAACAGTTAAAAACAAAAATGTTTTACTGTTTGAGCTAAGGAGTGGAATCACTGAAAAGATTAAAAGTAATAAAACTGTATTCACAAGTATTAAACATAATTTTTATGACACCAGATTTAATCAAACTAATCCTACATGAAAAATCTATAAATCAATACAAGAGCTACGAGAAGCAGTACTTGCACAATATTACTTGATTGTGCTCACTTTCCTTTTTTGTACAAAGTAGAATGAATGGAAAAATGGACTCTATAGCAAAATAGAAATATGGAAAAAGAAGAAGGGAGAAGAAGTCAGACTGGTTGTAAATCACAGAGCATAAAAAACTACTCAAAACAGTTATATTGCCTTACCATTGATTAAAAAGATCCATTATCATACTGCTGGGAATGTAGTTTTCCCCTCATTGAGAGCTTCATCCAACTTCTATGACCTGCAAGATAAAGAAAATTGCAAATAAAACGGTATTTACTCTGTGTAAAACAACTCACAATATATATTTCGAATAATGCCAATAAAAGTTTTCTATTTTATTTTATGTGTAATAACCGATCACAAAATGTGTCAAGTCACTATTTCTTTCCACGAACTTCCAATGCTAGGTAGAAAAGTACAATGTCGCGAGGCAGCATACCTTTCATTAGTGTAAAAGATATTACAGTCCTTAAAGCGCAAAAATTACATTTTTTAATTGTATATTTCAATACATCAGAGTCCTGGCTTTCAAATGATCTATTGTTTGCCATGATGAGACAGACATTGGTTGGTGTTTATAGGACTTCCCCAGGGCTCTACCGCAAAAATTTTACTGGAGTAGGCTCAGAAATTGTGATGTCACAACTTTTATACGAGGTGTTGTGTGCTCTTACCGCCTATTTTAATGCTTACCGCTTGTATTTATCAACTACGATAATGACGCTAGTGTCAGGCAAAAATAGGACAACTCCAGAGAGCCAATGAAGATGAAAAAGGAATCAGTGTTATTAGTTCTTCGTTAACAGATTATTTCTATGATGAATAACTCAGATTCCAAGCACCATACAATTTTTTCCGATGATATTAGGCACTAGCCTTCTCATTTTATTGTGATGTTGAAGGTCGCGACTAAGGCTAATTAGTTTCAAGCATTACGTGATCTCGCAAAAGTGCCCTTGACATATAGTCCTAGGGCCATGCAATCGCAGGTCACAATTTAATCGATGTGATTTCATTACCTTCATCAACGACAGTACATTTATTGAAGCATAATTAATTAACCCAGAACATGTGTTTGTTTTGGTCGGGCGATAGCACGATCCCGGGCATTGTGGATTATCTAGAATCCTAGTTTATTATTAACGCTCTCTTGGTTTAACAGCACTGATTGTCACAGAAAAGCGTAGCCTCAAAGGTCGCGAAAGGGATTTACTACCTAAGGCTAAATAATAATTGTGACCTCACATTTTGAAAACCTGAACCAAAGAATTTTTTTGCAGGACATACTTTTGACACCCTGTTTTTCATAGTCCTTTTATTTTTTGTGCATTGAAGATAGGCTCATTTGAAAGCCAACACTCTAATGTATGGAAATACAAAATAAAAAACTTATGTTATTTATGTGCTTTAAGTGACAATTATCTAACTAACTCAGAAACTAGATGTAGGTGCACAATTACTAAACTCTGGTCAAACACGAACCCCTGAAACTACAGAAAAAAAGCAAAATATTAGAGTAGTGGCTACTAACAGAATAGCAAATATCTAGCAAAAAATGGACCAAAAAACATAAAGGTGTACTGACGATGTTTTGTTAAAAGTCATTGAAAGAATTTCAGACTTCAATCAAGCATACAAGTTGTCGGACCAACATAGGATAAGATTTTGAATAGCATGAAGCATACACTGCTCAGCTTAGCCTGTACCAACAAAACAAAAATTGTGAACAAAAATTACAATGACAGTCTTTTTGCAAGTAAGGAAATAAACCTTCAAAACACGCCAAAGATAAGGGTTTTCTGACCAGCATAAGATAAAAAAATTGGAAAGTAAACAGTTTGAAAGCTAACTAAATGAAGATTATACAAGCAATTTTCAATTTCAATTAAGTTTAATTTATGAATAAAAGCAGATACTCCTGCAGCAACAAGTAGACACAACTTGAGAACACACTCAAGTTCAAAACAAGAATAATTTTGATCATCGTCAGCAACCCTGCATAAACCAACAACATTTACAATTTAATGAACCTTAACAGCATGCATCCTACATAAAATTATAAATCAACCACAAGCAAGAACAATCTTCATAACATTGTATTCAATATATTTTAGAGATATTTAGAACATGGGTAAGATTTTTCCTAATCAAAAACTTGCATGAAATTTGGTTCATTTTTAAAATTTCAGAGGGTTTTAACATTATATCTTTGCTAATTAAAATTTTAAAAGTTGTTCAGTTAATAAAGAGAAACATTTGTTGAAGCAAAATAATTTTTGGACATCCAAAATAGTTTCTACGTGGGATAGCCAAAGACACATTTGTTTAACCTTTTCTCTTTCGAAAGGATGTAAACTTCATTTATCAGTTCCGTAGGGAAACAACAAAGGCATTATTTTAGGTAAAAGGTTATAAAACCATTGCCTAGTAACAATAAAAAGCAAATAAATGCTCTTTAATTTAAATCATTTTCTTTAGGATATTTATTTGTAAATTAGGATATAAAACAATCATCTGAAAAGCATTTTTTTGCAGCAAGTGAAGCACTCACAAAATCAAAATTAGATCGGATAGATGCAAACTAGAAAAACGAGACAGTAAGCAATTTGGTTTCTAAAATGAAAGATTAACACTTATTAAATCATGTTGTAGTTGGTGATTGTTTCTCTGATCAACACCATAATAACTCACATGATAATAGCGATGTCAACTCTAAACACTTCGAATATATGGAAAAAAGTCATGGTCATAGTAGCTACGATCATGCTACATCCACTTGTGCTGTTGTTGTGAATATCACAAAATGCCTCCAAATATGAATTCCAATACAATCTACACCTGTGCAACCAGTTTAAATACACTCGTTACTATTACTGAAGGCTCAGAATATAAAGCATATGCAATCACACAAGCTTTGAATGGCTGAAAAAATGATACTTGGGTAGTTACGAGACTTCATCGCTCTGCGGTTTTTCTTTACACTCAGGCCTCACTTTCACACCACATGCCAATACTCCACAGTTAGACTAGTTTGATTGCTACTTTTTATAGCAAAGTTGAAGCAATTTGTAGAAACTTATAGCTGGACAATCTAACAAGTATCTCAAGTATACACATACAAAGATTGGAGGTCTGCAATTACAGTCCAAACTTAATTTATTGGAAAGCGCAACAGTGTTTAGTGTTGAAGGACAACTATTGGACTGTGTCTGAACAATGGTTTGTGACAGGTTCCAATCAAAGTAATTTAGTTTAATAAAACATGCCACATTCAAAACCATCCAGTGAATATCAGCTGAAGCCATGTGTGTTCATAAAATATCGACTTTATTTAATTTTCATCTAAGAATCTGATGTTTTTTTCAACATTTTTATGTAACTTTTTTCAAGTTTTAAGGGTTAATCACTCACAATTGAAGTTTACATTAACTTTATTTTAAAACAAAAAGCATAAAAACAAATTTATATATTTGAACTGGCAATTTATCAGCAATATCTTTTTAAGAGAATATGCAGGTATTAAACGCATCATTATTGGGACGGCTTTTTTTGTAATATTTTGTCCACTAACATTAATTTATTCAAACCACCATTGACACCCACAACCCTCAATCAGCCATTAAAATGAAAACTTAGCTAAAATTCTAGAGACCTTTCATTTCACTGAAAGAGGTGACAAGCGCCGAAATCAAAGCTTTATAAGAAAAGTTAAAAAAACCACTCATCAAATCATTTAGAGGCCGGTGACTATGGCCATTGCAGCACCAGTTAAAAATTGCATATGAAAATTAAAATATAAGCTGTAGGCCATAACAGCCTAGAGCTTAGCACCAAAACAATTTTGTAATATTTTCTATCATAAATTATACAAAAACATCGTTACTTTTGTTTTGCTTTTCAATATAGAATCATGGATACACTGAAATTTTATGGTTCGATACTTTCAAAAGATCACTGGTCCCAATGTGTTTTTTTTAGATAAAATTTAAAACTCAAACCTGTCTATTGTGACCACTATATTTCCGGCTCACTACTGAACAGTAGAATAATGATATAAATATCGTATTGGGTGTTGTTTGTTAGGTTTTGCATGTCTGATTTTAGGTTATTGTGATTTTTAATACCCTACTGCTTGTTTTTAGACATTACAGCATTGTTGGTTTGGCATGTTATACTATTGAGACAGTGAAATGAAATACACATCTATAAAGGTTCAGGCCTTTCTGGGTGTCAGCAGTTTAACAACTAACTAAAGTCTAGTGATTACCAAAGTGCTGTGTCAATCAGCTGTTATAAGTTGACCATATAAACTCACTGCCACGTAATGTGTTGAAATGTCGTAAGTGGGGCAGCGAAACAAGAAAACCACATAAAATGGTAAGCTAACCAAGGCGCAGCAGTATAAAAAAGCCAAAGCCTTCTACATTGTAAGTGGGTGTTGCGGTATTATACTACCCACCAGTAGGATATAAAGTTAAACAAACAAAAGCTATATCTTAGACCACTGGTACAAGGAGCAATTGAGAATAAATTCAAAGTATTCACCTAATATTTTTGTTGATGAATATCGGATATGAGAAAATTTTTGAAACTCCAAGTTGTTGACATAAAATAATCATATGTCAGTACCAACTGGGTACAAGTGCCGAGTCTAACCACAGTATTATTACAGATAGCCAACCTGAAATCACCAAAAACAGCTAGTAGCTAGATAACTAGTTGGAAATTTCGTATTCAGCAAAAATGAATGGCAAAAATCGATTAATTGTGCAAACAATTCTACAGGTAAGAAGTCTGAAATTGGTCTTGAAGGTACGAAATTAGCTCTTTCAGCTCTAAAGAACAAATATTAAAAAGGAAACAGTCTACGGAAGAATGCAAAGCAAAATTATGAAAAAGATTTTCTTTGCACCACTCGTTAAATACCGATCTACAGAATCTTCGCTATACAACAGTGTGTAGCCTTGACAACTGTACACAGGTGCAACAATGAAAATAACCATTGTACCAAATGTGGTTGCAGGGACAACCATGAAGTAGTAAGCATTAGCATGAAAAATGAACTACACCAAATGGATGTGGATATACAAATCTACATGCATTTAACGGAACAATATGATCTAACAGCACTCAAACTTTATAAAATTTAACAAAAAAACTCATATCTTAGTTAGTTTAAATAATTGATGATTGTTACTGCTCATATTACGTCAATTCATAAAATTGTAATCACCATTTTGAAATTTGTTTAATTTCATGAAAACTTGAAGTATTCCTATTACAAAGTGGAAGTTTTAACGAGATTAATTCAAATTCTGAGTCAAACATTTTGTTATATTATTGTATAATGCTATTTATTTTATCTTTCTTTTGAAACAAAATTTATTTTAGTTGCACCATCAAACCTAAGTAGTTTTTATACTAATGGCCATTGCTTATTCAAACAAAAACCTTTTCATTCCATACTAAGTATTGAACACTGTGAGCGTGGTAATATGTACATTTAGTTTGCATACAAATCTTAACGGACGAGAAAAAAGGAAAAAAGAGAAATCAAATTATCATTGATTTATAAGTAGAACCAGCAGAAAAATCTATAAGTTACCATAGCTAACAGAACAAGTAACACCAACTCCAGCCAGCATACAGTGAATAAAAAGCAAAAATGCATAGTAGCGCACAATTATTTGAAAAACAATTCAAACCTCAGCAAGATGCAACTCTGCCGCAGTCCGTGTATCAGAGAAGAAAGCTGCGGATTTTTATTAACTCTAGTAGGGCGGTGCTCCAAAATCTCAACAAATTTGAAATATGAGTGTGGAGATTCAATTTCCTTGGCTTTCAAATAGACAGTAAAAGTAGTACACACTGCCAAAGCATCTACAAGAAAATCTAGTGATAATGCTGAAAAAGGTAGAAAGCAAGCAAGGCTATTACTGCCATCTGAACAGAGAAATTATTCTGGAGCCATGGATATAGCAAATAAGTGAGAGGAGTTCAATGATTGACTATGTAGGCTAAAGGTGCAAACACACAAGGCAGTTTTATCACATGCCTCATAAAGAGCGTAGATATATCTTTGGCATGTGCCCAATCACACCTTAGCAATTCACTAGCGAGTGATAAACGGGCATGCTCACAATCCACCACTAAAGTTCAGCATCACCAGTTTCTTTCGGGTTGATTATGAATTAAGTCAATGTGGCTCCTATCAAACCATGAATTAAACAGCTTATGCTTTTGTTAATAAGCCTATATCATCTTCACAAAATGCACTTTTTAGAACCCACAAGGAAAGGGATTGTTGTATTTTAGCAGTAGTATTTCATGACTTCTATTTGTAATTAACCTTACAACATTTTTTATTTTAAATTCAATGAATATTTACCATTTACATTTTGGTCACTCTGTACAACAAATGACTTACAAATGTTTGTTTTAAACTAGGTATATTTATAATGATTGTGTAGGCTACTGTATCGTACTCAAATGGGTATGCTTCTATTAAATCTATGAACATTTCAAAGTTTACTTTTTCGAGCTTTCAAATAGAAAACATAGCAAAAAAAATTTGATTTGCAATGGTAAACATTGAAAAATAAAATTTCCTCAAGAGAATTGTATCTGGATAAAAGCAACTAATCAAAATAAACCTATTGCACAATACAATTTTAAAGAACTACAAAAGATCTTTCTTATACAACGGAGCAAGCAGTTAATCATAATTAATGAAGTAAGTACTGATGAGGATTGTTGGCAATACAAAAAATTAGGAACGAAAAAAATGGATGTAATGTTAAATCTCAAGATTGATGCAACAGAGCAAGCAATCACGAGAGTGCCTTCTCATCTGAAAAAGCAGATAGCTTTTACCAAATCAATGTCACACAGAGAGAAAGACAGTAAATATGAAGATTAATTTATTTTCCACAAAAATAACTACTTTAATGGAAAACTAAAAATCACCACATAACAAGAAAATGGTATGGCAAAAGGAATCTGCAAAGCAGCCAAAACAGAAACTAACAAAAGAAATAACTATAAAAATAAGAATTAAAGAAGCGACCACTTCAAATTGCAAGCTGGCTACTACCATTAGAAATTATATTCAAAATCAAAAACTACCCAATCCTCAAAATACAATTATGAGTAAAGAAAACAATTTTTGCCCGAGTAAGGAGAAACATTTGAAAAAATGACTATTTAATAGTTAATCAAACATAATAAATACTGCTTGTCTTGAGGATCGATGGGCTAATATTTTCAATACAATGTAACACATTAAAAATACTGTCAAAAGTAATACCTACAGCAGATGGAGAAAGTGGTAGAGACCCCAAAAAAGAATAGAGACAATTTCACCAGAAACCTCACTGACCTAAGTGATTCTTGAGCAAGAGCAACTAATAATGGTCAAAGACTAGATGCAGTGCAAACTAGAGGAAGAAAAGTTGTTTTGTGAAGATTACCAAAAATTAAAACACCGGACAAGCTATTAAGTGCATGAAGTGAGGCATAACTTAGCATTTCAGATTTAAATACAGCATGGTAAATATTATGACAAAAATATTAATGCGTAAGTCGAGCCACTTATCATAAACATTAGGCAAGGGTCATAATAGTAAAATCAGGCTCTCATGGCAAAGTCAAGAGCCTTCGTTTCCTTAGTATTCATTGCATAGCTTAGAGACTTCAGAACTCCCTTAAAGAAAAAAATCGCAAAGAATGGTTGCAGAACAAACACCAGCGCTTTCAGCCAGACAGGGCAAGGAGTAAAAGGGAAAGTACGCTAAACGCAAATGTAGCTAGGATGTTAGCAAAAATAAACAATTTCTGAAATAGTCTTTTAGCAGAAACTATATTCAATAGCATCTGCTATTAGTATTGGGAAAGATATCATAATTATATTTCACTGATACTGTACTCATCACATGCTATGATATTACAGCGATAAATACAAGCATTGAAGACGTATATGATTTGTGCGCAGCTGAACTCTCTGTAGAAGTTCCAGTAACAGATGTATCCTCAGTAGATGTAGACAATGGAGAGAAAAAATATTCTGGATGTATATGTATACACCATGCCATCACTACTACCATGATAATAAGACTGTTTCCCAAAATAACAGAGAGTCACTAAACATGAGAATATTTACCACTGTCAGGAGCCTGCCTGTGATCTTCAAGAGAGGTCTATTATACAACCCTTACATCAATACTACATACACGCTTTCAAAAATGCACAGACAATGGGAAAGACACATCACTTTATGCTTCATTAGTTAGCACAAGCAAAGATGACTGTAGTGAATAAAAACATGAGGAACTAGAAGCGATAGAGGACCTTGAAAGACCTAGTAAGTATAATAGAGCTAATGTGACCTTCACAACTATTGGCTGGCAGTAGCAAAATAGAAAGAATTGAGTAATAGAAACATACCTAGAACTCAGCAACTAACTAAATCTGGTGAAACATCTATGGCGGAAAACCTATGAAAAAACAGATCTACTTCAGATACAGTAGACGCTCCTATAACATATACATATTATAACGCGAATACCAGATAACTTAAAATAATTTATAAAAAGTTTTTGCTTTGAACAATGTGAAATAATTCATATAACATAAAGTGTCAAAACACGCGAGTTCTTAAAACTGATTCGAATGTCAATCTATGTCGGTCTACCTATCTTAATTTTTACAAGTCTGAGTACCGTTGATAGTTCTTTTTGTCTTAACTTCGTCTTCCTGGATACAAATAAACAAAGAATCGGTAGTACATGTAAGCTTTTTATAGTAAAACTTATTTGCTTTTTTGTTTTATGATAAATTCATAAAATATTTGTTATTTGTTTTACTTTGCAGAATAGACGTTGCTGTTTAAAAAAATAAACAAATTGTTGTAAAAGACCGTCAAAAATATGCGTTCACCATCAATCTATTGTAAAAATTATTGCAATAACGATCATCAAAACCCTTGAGATCCAAAAACGGAGAAAGTTGTATATGCAACCTATTGATAATGCAGTCACAGTGCAGTCAACAAATGAATAGAGTTTAGTCCAGCTTTTTTTTCTACGTGGCCAATAGGCTGACTTTGAAAAGATAGATGAACATATTAGGCAATTACATGTATCTAACTGTTCTTATAATGTAAATTCCTTGCAACGGAAACTTTCCAAGAATGGATAATTTATGTTGCAGGATTGCCTACTGTACATTAATCTTAGCAGACAAAGTATCAAAGGCTTGAACTTTCTTAGTGTGACACAGAGGCCACCTCGGGAGCAGGAAAAAGCACTATCAGTCCTAAAAGACGCCACAAACATTATAATTTGGAACTGATAATGGATGGATGACAAATATGCCAAAATCACAATGACATTTGTTACTAGCAGTATGGGTGTAGGAAAACAAATAACTGTTCTACAGGGTGCTCAACCCTAGAAAAATGACATTCTATGTTTTACAAACACCTAGTACCCGCTTAGGAAGACAAACATTGCCTACATTTAAAGGACATTAGGCAGTAATATGGCAACAGCGACGAACATCGTGAGTCAATTCTGTGAGAATCTTGCAAATCTTGCCTCGATACAATGACTGAACGAGAACATCTACATTCCCAGAAGAAGCAGTACACAGAGCTTTAACAAAGTGAAATATAAAAAAGTAAAAAAGTGAAGATTTTAACGAAGATCTGGGGCTCGAAGACTGGTGAAGACTGGTTACTAGAAAATGAAACCTTGACCTTAGACACTGACCTCGATACAATGACTAGTAATGATCACTGGTAATTCTTATTGAGCTACGCAGCTGATCATTAACCTTATTGTAAATAATAAAACTAGGTGTACAAGGCAGTAGTGGCACAGCTGGAAATTGACAAAAAAGTATATTAACTTGTTGCTTATTAATATTAAAACTATATTAACTATTAACACCACACGCTGGGTAGCGCAGGGAAGTGCCGCTCAGACCAGCACCATAAGTAAAACGCTTAAGATATGATTTCAGACTTTGTTTGGCTTTAGCAATTCTGTACAGAACATTCCTTATTAGTGAATAATTAACAAATTGGTTTATTAGGTCCACATTTAATAAAAAGGAAATCGAAAGTTTTGTTTCACAACAACTTTCTTTTTGTTGCAATAGTCTCTTCACAGCGACCAGCTATATCTGACTTGTTACATTTACCTCAATTATCTGTTGAGCAATATCGCTGATGACAATGAATATTCTATTTTTAATATTAATCATAATGCTGTAAAGTACAGTAAACAGGTCGACCCATCTGACTTCAGACATGCTCAACATGATACGGATGATAGTTTGATGAGGGGCTGAAAAAGTGTCTGCGCTCCCTATGTGAGACAAATTCAGCCGCATTTTCTTAAATTTGTTTAGCCAATGTAAAATTTGTCCTGATAGTTTTGGTATTTAGAAGTTGTCCTATCATGCATTTAAAACAACCCAGGCATTATATAGACCTTATTAAAGTTCTTCAAATAGCTTTTTTAAATAAAACTGAAGCTAACAAGGTTGAACTTGTTTATTTTTTCAAGTAGCATATATTGGACTTCACAATCATTATAAATATTGATTGCATATTTCCTAGCTTTTGTATAGCTAGGAGCAATCAATCCCAATCTCATACATTAACCGATATACCTTACAAATTATTTTTATATTTTGACAGACTATTAATATTTGTTTAATAGGTTCATTTTCAGATCTTCAGGTTGCTGTCTTCTAGCCATAAGACCATTATATAAACCAGGCTGGCAAGCAATAGACGTCCATAACTCAGTTCATGTTGTAAGTAAGAAAAACGAAAGTTTTCACATGCAATCAAAACAATCCAAGTTATTTGCTTTTTTGTTTCAGTGTAACTTTATCAAATTTTTGCTGTTAGTTTTATTTTGCAGAATAGATTTGCTGTTTAGAAAAAAAGAGCAAATTGTAGTAGATGAACGTCAAAGATATGCATTCCCTATCAATTTACTGTAAAAATTATTGCATTCATGATCATTAAAACCAGTGAGATTGATCAAAAAAAGAAAAAATTGTTGATGCAAACCAATGATAGGCTACTGAAGTTACAGTACAGCCAACAAATTAATAGAGTTTAGTCAAACTTTTTCCTTTTACGTCGCCA
Organism: Watersipora subatra; assembly: GCF_963576615.1. Classification (NCBI taxonomy): domain Eukaryota; kingdom Metazoa; phylum Bryozoa; class Gymnolaemata; order Cheilostomatida; family Watersiporidae; genus Watersipora; species Watersipora subatra. Next base: position 14,105,632 of record NC_088713.1, read on the forward strand.
AATTAGTTTGGAAAAATGAAAGACCAGATTAGGGAACTTACATGTATTGTACTGGTCTTATAATGTAAATTCCCTAATAACTTAAACTTTTCGAGAATGAATAATTTATGTTGCAGGATTGCCTACTGTACATTGATTTTAGTAGACAAGGTATCAAAGGATTAAACTTTCTTAGAGTGACACAAAGGCCACCTCTTGAGCAGGACAAAGCAGTATCAGCCCTAGAAGATGCCACAAGCATGATAATCTGGAATTCATAATGAGTGGATGACTAATACGCCAAAATCACAATGACATTTGTTACTAGCAATTTGGGTGTAGGAAAACAAATAACTGTTCTACAGAGTGCTCAACCCTAGAAAAATGACATTCTATGTTTTACAAACACCTAGTACCCGCTTAGGAAGACAAACATTGCCTACATTTAAAGGACATTAGGCAATAATACGGCAAGAGCAATGAATATTGTGAGTCAATGCTGTGATAATTTTACAATAATTCGTAAACTTGAAAAAAAACCGAAAGAAGTAGTACACAGAGTTTTAGCAAAGTGAAATACCAAAGAATTAAAGAGTTAAGATTTTTAAGAAGAACTGGAGCTATAAGACTGGTGAAGACTGGTTCCTAGATAATGAAGTACTGACACTAGACACGGACCTCGATACAATGACTAGTAAGGATGGCTTGTACTTCTTAATGAGCTGGGCAGCTGATCATTAATCTTATGGTGAATAATAAACTAGGTGGATAAGGCAGAAATGGCACAGCTGAAAATTGACAGGAAAAATATATCAACTTGTTATTTATTTATACTAGGGGAATATTAACTATTCACACCACAAGCTGGGTAGTGTCACTCAGCACAGCACCATGAGTAAGACAATTATGATGTGGTTTAAGATGTGGTTTGGCTTCAGTAATTCTGTACAGAACACTTATCATTAGTAAATAGTAAACTAATTAGTTTGTTATGTCTGCACTTTACAAAAAGAAAACCGAAACTTTCGTTTCGCAACAACTTTCTTTTTATTGCAATGTTCTCTTTACAGCGACCAGCTACATCTGACTTGTTAAATTTACCACAATTATATGTTGAGCAAGATCACTGATAACAGTGAAAATCTCATTTTAACAATAATCATAATGCAGTAAGGTACAGTAAAATTGTCCACTCATCTGACTTGAGACGCGCTCAACTTGATACTGACGATAGTTTGAGAAAGGGGTGAAAAAGTGTCTGAGCTCCTTATATGACACAGTTTTTACATTTTTTTGGCCGATTTAATATTTGTGCCAATAAATTTGGTATCAGATTCTTTTACGAAAATGGTGTGTTCAAAAGTAGCTATAATACCTTAGGTGTGTCATTGTAAAGTGTTATATTTTGGTGTATATTTGATTGTCCTAGTAAGGTATTACTTGGGTAGCAAGAGAGTTAATCCTTGAAGATACCACAACCTATTGCCAGACAATGTCAGAGCAAGTCAGCTTGACCAGAACAGAAATTTGCACAGAATTCTGGTGAGACAAATTCAACATAAGTATGATGTAACAAACACACAACTGTTGTAAAATTTTTCAGCATTGGAAGATAAAATACCTGGATAAACACTCTTAAGGAAAACCCAGACAGACCATACAAGCAGTGTGAACACTTGAAACAGGACACACTAATACCTCAGCGGATATAATCATAATAAAATCACAATGACGTCAGCGTAAAGCCTTTAATGAATTGTATCATCCAAAGACGGGACAACAGATTAGAAAAGCAGCTAAAAGCAAACAACTAACAGCAAGCAAGTAAAAACATAAAAAATCGAGTACAAGCGAATGACCTGATTTTCAGCGATATCATAATATGAAGGGACACTTAATGACAATCAAAAATCACAACCTGTACATATTCATATGATAGCAATAACTATTATTCCAGCACTTACAAATGGACTAGCAGGAAAGGCTCAAGCAAACGAAATTCATCCAATGCAATGTCAACTGACGGATAGTTCTAATTCTTACCACCATTTACTCCTTGACGTATATGACAGCATAAAGTTCTCCAAGCGCAAATAAACCGCACTGAATGTGTCATATTCACGCCTACAAATATACAAGACATCAATATCGATACTAGAAAGTAGGGTTTATATGTGTACAAAGAGAACAACTATAAAGACACGTCACACGTCTTACAAGAAATTTATTAATTTAAGGTTGAAGGCTAGGAAGGGAAGAATGTAGAAGTGGTCCTCTCATGCCTTCGAACAGCCCAGGCATCATATATACCTTATTAAAGTTCTTCAAATAGCTTTCTTCAAATAAAGAAGAAACTAACCAAACTGAATTTTTTACATGGTATATATTAGATTGTACAATTATTATAATTATTGATTGTATAGGTCCTCGCTTTTGTATAGTAAGGAGCAATGCCAAACTCAATCATTAACCAATATACTTTACTAATTATTTTTAAATTTTGACAGACTATTAATATTTATTTGATACGTTCATTTTTAGATCTTTGGGTTGTTGTCTTACAAGTATAAGGCCATGATATAAGCCAGGCTTGCAAGCAATAGAGACTCATAACTCAATTTATGATGTAGGTATGAAAGACCGTTTTAACATACAAACCGTGAAATCAATGTCATTTTCATTTATTAACTAATATACCTTACTATGTATTTTTAGCATTGATTGGATTATTATCATTTACATGTATTTAATAAATTTGCAGATTTTTGATTGTTTTATGGTCATAACGCCATTATTTAAACCAAGCTTTTACAAAGTAAAGGCTCATAAATGAATTAATGTTGTATGTACAAAAAACAGTTTTTCTGTTAACAATACATACAATTCTAGCATACAATAATCAGTGCAAAAAACTTTTATACAAGATTGTTGAATATATTGATCAGATGTGACAATGCATTCAAATTTAGCAAATTAAAATGAATATCTCACGGCTCCAAACAATGGCAAATAAAACAATAAGATTTGCATATGTTAACTGCAGTCCAAGTAAATCAGCTCTTAGAAAGATTTTTCAGCTTTTCCAAGTTTTACATGAACCTTTATTAAGCGTCAGTAGTACAAATTGTGCGACTGCGTAGAAACCTCTTTACAGCACTTCAATGGTGGTTTACACTCAGGCATAAATGGGTTATTAAGTCCGGTTGGGTAAAACATTTAAAAATACTCCACCTCTGCGCCCTAACTAGGGGCCCTGTATCACACCTAGGAAAAACATGTCTAGATATTTCATATTGAATTCTCAGATTTTTTGTTTTCAAACACACTTTGAGTGAAATGGCTGGAAGCTCTATCTCACTAACTTCAATGGATTTTTTCCATTATACACGTAAGTTTAAATAACTATTGAATGCAAGTATTATAAGAATTGCCAAGTTGAAGCACATAAGTAATTAAAACTGAAAAGAACATTCCGATGCCCCAATGCAATACCAAGACCATTTATTTTATTGAAAATCAAATAAAATGATGAAATTTATCAAAATACCCAAACAAATAAAAAAAGTTATTTGTAAAAAGAAAAAAGTGCTTCTTTTTATTTCTAGTAAAATTAAGGATTTTTCAAAATCTGATCAATGATTTTGCATTTAAAACAAAAATGGTGGTCAACTATGTCATAGGTCCATAACGCAATTAGCTTAACCAATACACTATCATGCGGTAGTTTAACCTAGCACAAGGTCGCTCCACACTGTATGACAGTGAATTGTGTTTGTCCTCTCAACAATTATTTTTAGACGATGCACACTTTATACCAACAGCTACACAGAGGTAATGCTAATATGCAAGAAGACACTGCAGCTGCTAAACTTTTCCAATATTTCGCGTAACGCATATCACTTTGGAAATGATAGTTGGATAGTTGACAATTCATGATAGTTGCATCAAGATTAGTATTTCATCGTTCCAGTAAAAACAAGTAGTTAATTAGAACTCAATGCTGCAAACTGTTTGCTGATATAAAGCCAAAGGGGTTTTTGATAGTGTGAACAATATTATCATTAGGCAATAGTGCAGGATTACTAATTATACATTGTAATCCAGTGTGTAATAACGTTTAATTAGTATATCTCAGCACAAGTTAGAATATATGGGATGTTTTGTAGCAAAAAGCGAATTTATGGTTAATAAAAACATTTCTAATGAACGTAAATTTGAAAAAAACTAGTCTCGGGTGAAATAAAAAAGAAGATTCCTCAGTGTTTCCTTTTGCATTAATTTCATAAATATTTTTCAAACGATTCTTTAGGTATAAAATGAGGCAAAGTTTGCTGAGTCATAAAAATCTACTGATCTTACAATTAGGAAAAAATTAGAATTGAGTTTAGTGTAAAATTAAAACTTATTCCAACTGAGTGCTTAGGTAGTTAAATTCATTTAGGGTAATAGTAAAGCGTCACAAAAGTGTAGCTGAAAATGTGATCCTATCAACCCTGTCTTACACCGCCGTTAGCGTCCACCATTTGTCTGGAAGGTAAGAACTCTATACAGTGCTACGCATGTAAACTATTGCAGGTTGCAACAATTAGATAGGTATTTGCTACTTTGTGATCTTGGTTGATAAAATTAATAGTACATTTTACATCGTAATCACTCGTTTCAACTTTGTATTTTTTGAGGATAAGGCTAGATTAATTTGTATTTAGTCAGGTTGAATAGCAACAACTGTAATCAAGATATGAAAAAATTGACATAAAAGCTCTATCCCGAAACTGAATTCATTGAAATTTATGTGGAGCTATGACTGTATGTAAGTTTAAGGTAATACAGCAATACAAGGTGCTCAATTAATTTATTATAACCCTGATATGAATGAGGATTTAGAGGGATCTCGTAATAAATGTAATTGATTCCACAACTCTATCTACTGGATCAACAATAAGATGAGACAATTATACTGAAAAAAGCATAAACACGATATGTAACCAAGACAGAATTACTTTGACGATAATCGTAATATATTATTAAAATATTTGTAGCAAACCACTAAAAGGGTGGTATGTTGCAACTTGCCATAGTTTTTTATGAATCATTTAACCAAATTTAAATGTGTACAGACCCGTTTTCTAATATATTGCACCAAATTTTACTAATAAAATTTTTTCAATCTAAAGAGACGCTGTATAATATACATCAAAGGCTACATACTTTTAACTATAAAACAACCAACACTGAAGGTGAGAAAATTAATAATGGTACGGTAGAATACTTATCACATCACATGATATAGCATAAACACATAATGCAATCTTCGGAAAAAAATTCTAAAAAAATGCTTCGAAGAAAAAAAGTAGTTAAAATACATGTAGTTGGCATGCAGCTGCCAGTGAGATCAAGAACAACAAGCAATACAAAACTTCCTTGTAACATACAGATATATCATAATAATTATATGACCACAATGCATTTTTGAGACGAGAAATTGTCTGTCAATTTACTCATATCTCAAATCAGTTTTTTTCCATAAAAACTATCTAAATAGAAATTAATCAGGTTGCACCATTCAAAAAATTTACCAAAATTAGTATGTCAAAAAAAAACTGGCAAATAATCGTTCGATATCAACACTTGAAAATATGGTAACAAATACTTATATTATAGTTACAATCGGCCATAAAATGTAACATTATTATGCACATTACTGTTCTTACAATTCTCATTTTTATTAACAGCTGTGTGTGTCAAGGAGGAGGGTAAACTTACTATTCACAAATACAGTAAATAAATAGAGTTTAACGTTCCATCACACTGAACTTAATTTTAAAATTGTTTTCAGTATCATTTTTAACTTTTTTTTTGCTGGCTTAGCGGTTTTTGGCTCGCTTCATCAGTCGTTTTCACTTTTACTTTTAACCAGATTTTTTCAAATATTTTACATCTGACCACCTATACAAAAATACTGTTTTCTTTTTCAGCAGTCTCTTACATACTCAGTCGTCTAGCTACTGTAGTAAAACTATTTCAAATGATTGTGCCCCAAATTTGTATTACAAACCAAAAACTTAGTCGAGTTTCCTTCGAACATCATTTTTCTTGTACATTGAGAGACTTACATGTCAAGGAATTCCTTTATGTTGGAACCTAAGGTGAGTTAGGTTGGGTTTAAATCAGAGTCATAAAGTTCATGACAGTATTAAAGTTATATGAACTTTGGCAGTATTTATCATACTTATTATAATCTATATTATAATAAAAGCACTATCTTGCGCTGAAATCAAACTCGGGTAATTTAATTTACTCTCTGGCACTGTAATCACTGTACTACTAAATTACCCTGTTAAATCTCGCATTTAAATAAATAGAAATTATTATTTGCAATGCATTTGTGGTATTTTTCATAGCAGCAGCTGATGTTAAATTTTACGGTGGTTACTTTTGTAATAAAATATTTCTTATAGATCTCTCTATGGCTCTGGTCAAATATTAGGTTTACCAAATACGTAATATTGTAATGGTAAATAAATTGTTTTGGTAGCCAAAGAATTAATTATGATAATATTGATTACTCATTACCATCTGTCATGATGTGTTGAACTGAAAAACTATTAGTACTGCTAACAACTTGATCAATTGTGAGATGAAGAGGTTATTCACAATAAATATTGACAAAGTATAAATATTTCTAAAAAAACTTTAGCAAGAAAAACTTGCGAATTGAAAACATTTCCGTGGTAATACTACACATCTTTTCAACTTTGATAAAATCATCTTGTGTATATGATTTGCTGTTCATCAAAAAAATGAAATGAAATCTGATAGAGACTTTCTAAATACCAAAAAGCACAATCCACAATATTAATAAAGAAATGGCATTAAAGCCATGATTGATTATTCAATGCAAGTATAAAGGAATAAAAATACTTATAGCAGGAAGTCATGTCCTCCTTAAGGGAAAAAGTAGTGTGATTGAAGGTAACCGTTAGAAGCAAGACTTTGATCATAACAATTACAATAGCGGAGGCAACCAACCGAAACTGATCATTATGACTTGCAATATTCCGACAGATGGAAAAACTAGGTTTCGACTTAGAAATTGGCATGATGAAAATAAATCTTTAATGATGACATCTAGTAGAATGGTAGAAGAAATAGTTTCCAGTTGAAGATATAAGAAATAAGGAGTTTGACAGGAAAAAATTCATGAAAAGTCAGACAACATAATAAGCTAATACAGATTATGGAAAATAATGAGGGTAAAAATGAGTGGTATGTATAATTGTAAATGTACCAAGACAATATGAGAGAAAGTTAAACCAGAAATGTTAACAAGAACGTCGTTGAACACACTGTGGGCTATTAATATGCATAATGCTATTAATGCCACTTCATTAAATTTTCAAACTAACTTGTTCAAACATTACAACACTTGTCATTATTTATTTTAATAACCTTTTCCACCCTCCTCTACCGGTGACCATAGACAGGTTGCCTATTGCGTGACATCGGCAGGGAGTTTTTTTGCCAAATAGTCTACGAAAAGTTTAGTGCCATGATAGTTTTAACGCTGATATGAAGCAGTACTTTCTTGACTCTCCGGAATAAATTTATTCTGATTTTTGTTTGATTAGAGAACCATGTATTCTTCATTACCAATCTCATATGTTAACTCGAGCTCTGTGCCTTAAATAGCCATGCTACAGCGCATATGGGCCCACATTGCACCTTACTTTTTCTATCAACTTGTTATGTTATGATTTAATGAAAAATAAAACCAACAAATATAGAGAAGACCAACAATGAATGATTAATAACTCCAAGCGAGGATTTTTTTGGGTTAAGGAATTGAGTCTTTGAAATGATTAAAAGCAATGAAGCTGTATTTGCAAGTATTAGACACCAAGTTTTATGAAACCATATTATATATAACTAATCTTACAGGAATAAGCTGAAAATCAATACGAAAGACAATGAGAAGCAAGAGCGGTTGAAAAAGTTTATCTGGTTTCATTCGCTTTTTTTGTACACAAAATGAAAGAATAAAAAGTGGAATAGATAGAACAATAGAAATGGAAGAATAGAGAGAAATTCAGACTGGTGGTAAAGTATAGAACTCTAAATATTAGGCAAACATTATCAATGACTTACCATTGATTGGAGAGATCAACTATCACATAGGTGGGTATGTAAACTTCTTATCCTTGCATGCTACATCTAACTTTCATGCACTGCAAAATGAAGAAAATGTGAATGAAATTGCATCTACTTTTTATAAAAACAACCACAGTATATCTTTCGAAGAACTCTGATGAAATTTTCTATTTTAACTCATGTATAGTCATGTGAAGTTTTCAAAGCACTACTACTTTCCAAAAACTGTCAGGGCTGAAAAGATAACTAGATTGCTGAAAGTCTGAATAACTTTCATGAGTATAGAAATAAGACAAACCATTGTAGATAGACTTGAAATCCTCTATGACTGACAAATATCTTATCGATCGAGAAGCTATGAACACCAATACAACATTATTTCTATAAATGAACCTCCCTAACAGCACAGATAAAAAGGCAGGGTAATAGTGTAGCCACTACCACCAGCAGCGCAAATAACCAGCCAAACCAGACAAAAGTGAAAAGGATAAGATGATAATTTTTGTTAAAGTCAATGAGAAAATTTCAGACCTCAAGCAAGCATAGGCGTTGTCTAGAAAATATGAGATAAGACTTTTTAATATCATTGAAGCAGAAACTACCCAGCTTAGTTTATAACTAATAAAACAAAAACATGGCAAAAATAGCATTAACAATAACAATCATTTTTGCTAGTTCGGGTGTGACCTCCCAACATAAGCAATATGACCAATATATACTAAAAAATTTGAAATGGCAAACGACATGAAAGTTAACTAAATGAAGACTACACGCAATCATCAAGTTCAACCAAGTTACATGCATGAATATAGAACAGCATACTCTTTCAGCTATAAAACACTTGAAAATACGCATAATTACTAAACAACAATAATTATGAATATTGTCACCAATGTTGCAGGATGCAGAAACATTTACAATTTTCTGAACCTTTACAACAGTCGATCTACTTAAAATCTTCAATTGATCAAGAACAATTTTTATAACATTGTATTAAATATATTTAAGAGATATTTAGAACATGAGTGAGATTTTTCATACTCAGAAACTTGTGAATATAAAGAAAGGTCATCAATCACATCACATGTCACCCTAGTTACCATAACCCAGGTTATGGTAGCTAGGGCAATGACAATGCTACATCTATGTGCACTGTTGTTGTGAATATAAGAAATGTGGCTCATAATATCAATTTCACTACCACCAACACCCATGTTACCAGCCTCAATACACCAGTTACTACTACTGAGAGATCAGAAAATAAAGCAAATATAATCACACAGGCTTTTAACGGTTGAAAGTTTCTTAGTCGGTTACGAGTTTTCATTGCTCGACATTTTTCCTTTTACTCAGAGCCTAAATTCACACCATCTGCCAATACTTCACCATTAGAGTATTTGGATTACTGCTTCCTTCCTACTCGGCAAGGAAGAAGTAGTTTGTAGAAGCTTATAGTAGTGGAATTTAACAAGTATTACGATTATACACGTGCAAAGATTAGAACTCTGCAACTGCAGGCCAAACATAGTTTATGGGAAAGTGCTACAGCGGAGTGATGAAGGGCAATTGTTAGACTGTCTGAACAAGGAAGATAACTTATTTTAACACAATGCATCACATTTAAAACCATCCAGTAAATATCAGCTTTAACCATTATGTTCATAAAATACCGACTTTATTGACCTGTCATCAAAATATCTGACCACTTTCCAACATTTTTCGGGGTCTTTTTTCTACGCTTAATGGTTAAATACTAACAATTCAACTTTACATTAACTACATGTTAAAACAAAAAAGTAATGTTTTTTGTGATTTACCATAGGCAATATCTCCCATTTAACCTTTGAACCAACAGTTTATCAATATTATTTTGCTATTATAATATGCAGGTATTAAGCGTATCATTGTTGGGATGGCTCCCTTGGTAATATTTTTGTTCATTAAAATTAATTTATTCAAACCACCAATGACACTAACCACCGGCAATAAAAACTGAAAATTCAACCAGCAATCTAGTGCCCATTCATTTTACAAAAAGAAGTGTCGAGCGTTTAAGACAAAGATTTGAAAGAAAATTGCACACAAACAACTCCTCAGCTCAATGAGAGGCCTGTCACTATGACAAGAACAGTGCCAGTTAACAATTACCTATGGATTTGAAATACAAACTAGAGGCCATAACCGCACAGAGCTTAGTACAAAAATTATATTGTATTTTTTGAATAAGCTATCAGGTGTTATATAAAACAATGTTACTTTTTTATTTCCTCCCAATCAATAGAGTCGTAAATACAGTGAATTGCTGAGTTTTGATACTGTTATAAGGTGAGTATCACCAACCTTTTCTTCTTTTTAGCCTCATAACTCGAGTATCAAACTTACACATGTTGACGAGTCTATTACAGACTCCTACTAACAGTAAAATATTTATATAAAAATAGTATAGATTGTTCTTTATTAAATTTTACATGCCTGATTTTACATTATGCTGATTTCTAATATCCTGTTGTGTACTTTTAGACTTCATGGCGGTGTCAGTTCGGCATTGGTGTCAGTGATGTGATACTATTGAGATCGCAAAATAAAATACCACACACTCATCTAAATGTATAAAGGTCCAAGCCTTGCTGGTTCTGAACAGTTGAACAACTAGTTAAACTAGCAAATACCATATTGCTGCACCAATCAGCTATTACAAATTGGACACCAATTCACTGCCCTGTAGTGTATCTAGCTGTAATAAGTATGATGGCCAGACAAGGGAACCACAGGAAATGGTGAACAAAATGTGACACAGCTTGATGACAAAAAGTTGTAGCCGTTTACCATGCAAGTGAATATTGTGGTGCTTTACTACCCACTAGGAAGACCTCATCTTGAACACACCAAAGTTATATCATGGAAAACTAGTACAAAGAATAATTGAGAATAAATCTAAGGTACTCGCCTGATATCTATGCTGATGAAGATAGGAAATTGGAAACTGTGTGAAACTCTAAGTGGTTGACAGAAAATAGTCTCATGTCAGTACCAAACTGAGTGCAAGTGATGAGTTTCACACTATGACAGTATTATCACAGATAGTCAACCTAAAACCAACAAAAATCAGCTAGTAGCTGGATATAGCTAGTTGAACAATTTATATACAACATAAGTGAGTGACAACAATTGATTGATTATGCAAGCAATTCTACAAATAAGAAGCCTGAAGTTAGTCTGCAATTTATGCAATTCGTTCATTCCCCAACAAAGACAAAGATTAAAAAAAAATTGTCTGGATAAAAAAACGCAGAAGTGGGAAAAATATCTTCCTTACAACGCTTGATAAAAAAATTCATCTCCAAAATCTGTCAAAGCTACACGCTCTACAATAGCATGTAGCCTTGACGACTGTAAACAAGCACATTGATAAAGATTATCATTGTACCAAATTTCGTTGCAGGGACAACCATGAACCAGTACAAAATAACATGAAAGTCAAACTTTACAAAATGGATCTGAAAACACAAATATACTTGCATATAATGGTACAATGTAATCTTACAGCATTTAAATAATGTGAAGTTTAACAAAAAGTTTATATCATATATAGATTTAATACCTGATAATTATTGTCGCTCATATTAACAAAATTCATGAGGCTTTAATCAACCTTTTTATATTCGTTTACATTTTGCGAGAAAATTATAGTATTCTTATTACAAATTCGAGGTTTCACTGAGAATAGTTTAAATTCAGAATCAAAGATTTTAATATATTATGGTATAATACTATTTGTCTTGCCTTATTTACAAAACAAACTTTTATTTTGTTTTAACATCAAACCAAAATAGCTTTATATGCTAAATACTACTGCTCAACCAAATCAAAAACCTTTCTATTCTATACTAAGTTTTAACCATTGCTGACTATTGTCGACTCTTAATAGTGTAGTGTATAATTGTAGTTTATAGTTGTAGATTATAGCTTTATAATCTCGACAATTATGAAAATGTTGGGAGTAATCAAATCCTTTGGCCTTCACACAGACTATTATTGTCTAGGAAGAGTACCCATCGTGGAAGCATCTACGAGAGAAGACACTAAAAACGCTGAACAAGATTTAAAAAAGAATGCTATTAAAGTAATCTAAACAGAGAAATTAGGCTGGAGCAATTCATACAGCAAAGAAGTGAACCGAGTACCGTGACTGATCATAAAGACTAAAAGTGCAAACCCACTAGGTGATTTTATCACATGCCTCATGAGGAGTGTGGATATAACACTGACGTGGGCCTAAATACACTTGGGCAGTTCACCAGTAAATAACAACATGGGCATGATCACAGACCGCCAATAAAACTCAGTTTCACCAGTTTTTCATCGATTTTAATACACTTAAGTAACGACTTCAACAAGTAATGCTTATGTTATTAAGCATATATTGCATTCACGAAATGCACTTCTAAAGGACGCATAAAAAACCATTCTTGTATTTTAATAATAGAATTTCATGATTTTAATTTGTGACTTACAGTACTTTATGGAACTTATTATTTTTTTAATATATTCAATGTTTATCATTTCCTAACTGCTCAACCAACACAACAAATGACTCCTGAATGTTGGTTTTCAACTAAGTAGTTTTGCAACTATTGCGTACTCTGTTGTACTAGACCAAATGCGCTTTTATTAAATCTTTAAACAATTGATTATTTGCTTTAAAGGTTGACTTGCAACAAAATTTACATTACAGTTATATGGTATCAAAAGATTTGCCATGTCTTACTCTGTTGTGTTGTAGGTGCCAAATATGTGGGAATGTGATTAAAAGCTCTTAAAAGCTCAAAAACGAACAGAAAATCGCAGCGACACGAGACCGCCCTAGTTTGGATTCGTTTTCCAAAACGGCTAAAATGTGATGTATGTGTGGGAGATGGATTATGTTTACACTTTCATGCATCCTTATTCGTCGAACTATTTTCACAATTATACTTCACGCTTGCGATAAAAACCATGTGTATTGTTCATACGCGTCTAGTTTATCGCCATCGTAATGCTGGAACTTTGAGCACTGATATCTCAAAACATAGCATAAAAACATGTTTAATTTTTTGAATTTAGCTTGAACGATTGCGTATCATCCTCTGATGAAAATGATGAGCATTTTGGTTCGCTATGATGGTTGAAAAATGCTGTAGAAGTTGTTCGCGCCATATGCCGGGAATTGCAAGTCACATGATCAGATAATGTTAGTTTCAGTTCAAGTTTGATCAATCGCAAATAACCGCTACGCTTTCTCGTAACAAACTTGTTAATTTCAATTCGTCATAATCTCTAACGCGCCACATCGTGTTTGTGCAGCTGGCAAGCTGAGAAGCACCTTTTTTCTTAGCCAAGAGCAAAGAAATGACCAGACCTTCACTGGGCGTGGAGCAACTAAGTGAAGCTGAATGTGACAAACTTTATTTATTCGCCTGCTTAGTCTTACCTTTGTTTTCGCCATTTCAAGGACGACATGTTTTTAACCTTTTTGCATACTCCACATTCCACCAAAGCATGTGAGTAATTTATTTTATGAACCACTTGTATTAGTAGTAGTAACTCGGGGTATTTTCTAGTATTATCCTAATACTACTGTATTAATGTATATTTAATATTACAATATTAATGTCATTTAATTGTAATATGATATTATAAGTATTTTATCTTTTTAATTATGTGTGATATTCCTATTATAATAACAAAACTAATTCATACTGCATATCTATCTGTAAAACGTAATATATTAATCTATAATTGTTAAAATAATGTTATAAGTTTCACGATTATATTCGCAAAATTTCTTAACCTCACCCACTTATAGATACTAGCATGGCAGTGGTGCATCAGCTATTACTAACATGGCACAAGTGCATCAGCTATTACTAGCATGGTACTAGTGCATCAACTATTACTAGCATGGCGATAGTGCATCAGCTGTTACTAGCATGGTGCTAGTGCATCAGCTATTACTAGCATTGCACTAGTGCATCAGTTATTACTATCATGGCACTAGTGCATCAGCTATCACTCTCATGGCACTAGTGCATCAGCTGTTACTAGCATGACACTAATGCATCAGCTATTACTAGCATGGCACTAGTGCATCAGCTATTACTAACATGGCACTAGTGCATCAGCTATTACTAGTGCGGCACTAATGCATCAGCAATTACTAACATGGTACTAGTGCATCAGCTGTTATTCGCATGGTGCTAATGCATCAGCTATTACTATCATTGCACTAATGCATCAGCTATTATTAGCATGGCACTAATGCATCAGCTATTACTAACAAGACGCTAGTGCATCAGCTATTACTAGCATGGCACTAGTACTTCAGCTATTACTATCATGGCACTAGTGCATCAGCTATTACTAGCACGGCACTAGTGCATCAGCTATTACTAATATGGCACTAGCGCATCAGCTATTACTAGCATGGTACTGGTGCATCAGCTATTACTAGCATGGCACTAGTGCATCAGCTATTACTAGCTTGGCACTAGTGCATCAGCTATTACTAGCATGGTACTAGTGCATCAGCAATTACTAGCATGGCACTAGTGCATCAGCTATTACTATCATAGTACTAGTGCATCAGCTATTACTAGCATGGCACTAGTGCATCAGCTATTACTAGCATGGCACTAGTGCATCAGCTATTACTAGCATGGCACTAGTGCTTCAGCTATTACTATCATGGCACTGGTGCATCAGCTATTACTAGCATGGCACTAGCGCATCAGCTATTACTCGCATGGCACTAGTGCATCAGCTATTACTAGCATGGCACTAGTGCATCAGCTATTACTAATATGGCACGAGTGCATCAGCTATTACTAGCATGGCACTAGTGCATCAGTTATTACTAGCATGGTACTAGTGCATCAGCTATTACTAACATGGCACTAGTGCATCAGTTATTACTATCATGGCACTAGTGCATCAGCTATTACTAATATGGCACGAGTGCATCAGTTATTACTAGCATGGCACTAGTGCATCAGCTATTACTAGCATGGTACTAGTGCATCAGCTATTACTAATATGGCACTAGTGCATCAGCTATTACTAGCATGGCACTAGTGCATCAGTTATTACTATCATGGCACTAGTGCATCAGCTATTACTAGCATGGCACTAGCACATCAGCTATTACTAATATGGCACTAGTGCATCAGCTATTACTAGCATGGCACTAGTTCATTAGCTATTACTAGCATGGTACTAATGCATCAGCTATTACGAACATGGCACTAGTGCATCAGTTATTACTAGCATGGCACTAGTGCATCAGCTATTACTAGCATGGTACTAGTGCATCAGCTATTACTAGCATGGCACTAGTGCATCAGCTATTACTAATATGGCACTAGTGCATCAGCTATTACTAGCATGGCACTAGTGCATCAGCTATTACTAATATGGCACGAGTGCATCAGCTATTACTAGCATGGCACTAGTGCATCAGTTATTACTATCATGGCACTAGTGCATCAGCGATTACTAGCATGGCACTAGTGCATCAGTTATTACTATCATGGCACTAGTGCATCAGCTATTACTAGCATGGTACTAGTGCATCAGCTATTACTAATATGGCACGAGTTCATCAGCTATTACTAGCCTGGCACTAGTGCATCAGTTATTACTATCATGGCACTAGTGCATCAGCTATTACTAGCATGGCACTAGTGCATCAGCTATTACTAGCATGGCACTAGTGCTTCAGCTATTACTAATATGGTACTAGTGCATCAGCAAGTACTAACATGGCAATAGTGCATTAGCTATTACTAACATGGTACTAGTGCATCAAGTATTACTAGCATGGCACTAGTGCATCAGCTATTACTATCAGGGCACTAGTGCATCAGCTATTACTATCATGGTACTAGTGCATCAGCTATTACTAACATGGCACTAGTGCATCAGGTATTACTAGCATGGCACTAGTGCATCAGCTATTACTAGCATGGTACTAGTGCATCAGCTATTACTAATATGGCACGAGTTCATCAGCTATTACTAGCCTGGCACTAGTGCATCAGTTATTACTATCATGGCACTAGTGCATCAGCTATTACTAGCATGGCACTAGTGCATCAGCTATTACTAGCATGGCACTAGTGCTTCAGCTATTACTAATATGGTACTAGTGCATCAGCAAGTACTAACATGGCAATAGTGCATTAGCTATTACTAACATGGTACTAGTGCATCAGGTATTACTAGCATGGCACTAGTGCATCAGCTATTACTATCAGGGCACTAGTGCATCAGCTATTACTAACATGGCACTAGTGCATCAGGTATTACTAGCATAGCACAAGTGCATCAGCTATTTCTAGCATGGTACTAGTGCATCAGCTATTACTAGCATGGCACTAGTGCATCAGTTATTACTATCATGGCACTAGTGCATCAGCTATTACTAGCATGGCACTAGTGCATCAGCTATTACTAGCATGGCACTAGTGCTTCAGCTATTACTAATATGGTACTAGTGCATCAGCAAGTACTAACATGGCAATAGTGCATTAGCTATTACTAACATGGTACTAGTGCATCAGGTATTACTAGCATGGCACTAGTGCATCAGCTATTACTATCAGGGCACTAGTGCATCAGCTATTACTAACATGGCACTAGTGCATCAGCTATTACTAGCATGGCACTAGTGCATCAGCTATTACTAGCATGGCACTAGTGCTTCAGCTATTACTAGCCTGGCACTAGTGCATCAGTTATTACTATCATGGCACTAGTGCATCAGCTATTACTAGCATGGCACTAGTGCATCAGCTATTACTATCATTGCACTAGTGCATCAGCTATTACTATCATGGTACTAGTGCATCAGTTATTACTAGCATGGCACTAGTGCATCAGCTATTACTAACATGGCACTAGTGCATCAGCTATTACTAGCATAGCACTAGTGCATCAGCTATTACTAGCATGATACTAGTGCATCAGCTATTACTAGCATGGCACTAGTGCATCAGGTATTACTAACATGGCACTAGTGCATCAGGTATTACTAGCATGGCACTAGTGCATCAGCTATTACTATCATGGCACTAGTGCATCAGCTATTACTAGCATGGCACTAGTGCATCAGCTATTACTATCATGGCACTAGTGCATCAGCTATTACTAGCATGGCACTAGTGCATCAGCTATTACTAACATGGCACAAGTGCATCAGCTATTACTAGCATGGTACTAGTGCATCAACTATTACTAGCATGGCGATAGTGCATCAGCTGTTACTAGCATGGTGCTAGTGCATCAGCTATTACTAGCATTGCACTAGTGCATCAGTTATTACTATCATGGCACTAGTGCATCAGCTATCACTCTCATGGCACTAGTGCATCAGCTGTTACTAGCATGACACTAATGCATCAGCTATTACTAGCATGGCACTAGTGCATCAGCTATTACTAACATGGCACTAGTGCATCAGCTATTACTAGTGCGGCACTAATGCATCAGCAATTACTAACATGGTACTAGTGCATCAGCTGTTATTCGCATGGTGCTAATGCATCAGCTATTACTATCATTGCACTAATGCATCAGCTATTATTAGCATGGCACTAATGCATCAGCTATTACTAACAAGGCGCTAGTGCATCAGCTATTACTAGCATGGCACTAGTACTTCAGCTATTACTATCATGGCACTAGTGCATCAGCTATTACTAGCACGGCACTAGTGCATCAGCTATTACTAATATGGCACTAGCGCATCAGCTATTACTAGCATGGTACTGGTGCATCAGCTATTACTAGCATGGCACTAGTGCATCAGCTATTACTAGCTTGGCACTAGTGCATCAGCTATTACTAGCATGGTACTAGTGCATCAGCAATTACTAGCATGGCACTAGTGCATCAGCTATTACTATCATAGTACTAGTGCATCAGCTATTACTAGCATGGCACTAGTGCATCAGCTATTACTAGCATGGCACTAGTGCATCAGCTATTACTAGCATGGCACTAGTGCTTCAGCTATTACTATCATGACACTGGTGCATCAGCTATTACTAGCATGGCACTAGCGCATCAGCTATTACTCGCATGGCACTAGTGCATCAGCTATTACTAGCATGGCACTAGTGCATCAGCTATTACTAATATGGCACTAGTGCATCAGCTATTACTAGCATGGCACTAGTGCATCAGTTATTACTAGCATGGTACTAGTGCATCAGCTATTACTAACATGGCACTAGTGCATCAGTTATTACTATCATGGCACTAGTACATCAGCTATTACTAATATGGCACGAGTGCATCAGTTATTACTAGCATGGCACTAGTGCATCAGCTATTACTAGCATGGTACTAGTGCATCAGCTATTACTAATATGGCACTAGTGCATCAGCTATTACTAGCATGGCACTAGTGCATCAGTTATTACTATCATGGCACTAGTGCATCAGCTATTACTAGCATGGCACTAGCACATCAGCTATTACTAATATGGCACTAGTGCATCAGCTATTACTAGCATGGCACTAGTGCATCAGCTATTACTAGCATGGTACTAATGCATCAGCTATTACTAACATGGCACTAGTGCATCAGTTATTACTAGCATGGCACTAGTGCATCAGCTATTACTAGCATGGTACTAGTGCATCAGCTATTACTAGCATGGCACTAGTGCATCAGCTATTACTAATATGGCACGAGTGCATCAGCTATTACTAGCATGGCACTAGTGCATCAGCTATTACTAATATGGCACGAGTGCATCAGCTATTACTAGCATGGCACTAGTGCATCAGTTATTACTATCATGGCACTAGTGCATCAGCGATTACTAGCATGGCACTAGTGCATCAGTTATTACTATCGTGGCACTAGTGCATCAGCTATTACTAGCATGGTACTAGTGCATCAGCTATTACTAATATGGCACGAGTTCATCAGCTATTACTAGCCTGGCACTAGTGCATCAGTTATTACTATCATGGCACTAGTGCATCAGCTATTACTAGCATGGCACTAGTGCATCAGCTATTACTAGCATGGCACTAGTGCTTCAGCTATTACTAATATGGTACTAGTGCATCAGCAAGTACTAACATGGCAATAGTGCATTAGCTATTACTAACATGGTACTAGTGCATCAGGTATTACTAGCATGGCACTAGTGCATCAGCTATTACTATCAGGGCACTAGTGCATCAGCTATTACTAACATGGCACTAGTGCATCAGGTATTACTAGCATGGCACTAGTGCATCAGCTATTACTAGCATGGTACTAGTGCATCAGCTATTACTAATATGGCACGAGTTCATCAGCTATTACTAGCCTGGCACTAGTGCATCAGTTATTACTATCATGGCACTAGTGCATCAGCTATTACTAGCATGGCACTAGTGCATCAGCTATTACTAGCATGGCACTAGTGCTTCAGCTATTACTAATATGGTACTAGTGCATCAGCAAGTACTAACATGGCAATAGTGCATTAGCTATTACTAACATGGTACTAGTTCATCAGGTATTACTAGCATGGCACTAGTGCATCAGCTATTACTATCAGGGCACTAGTGCATCAGCTATTACTAACATGGCACTAGTGCATCAGGTATTACTAGCATAGCACTAGTGCATCAGCTATTTCTAGCATGGTACTAGTGCATCAGCTATTACTAGCATGGCACTAGTGCATCAGTTATTACTATCATGGCACTAGTGCATCAGCTATTACTAGCATGGCACTAGTGCATCAGCTATTACTAGCATGGCACTAGTGCTTCAGCTATTACTAATATGGTACTAGTGCATCAGCAAGTACTAACATGGCAATAGTGCATTAGCTATTACTAACATGGTACTAGTGCATCAGGTATTACTAGCATGGCACTAGTGCATCAGTTATTACTATCAGGGCACTAGTGCATCAGCTATTACTAACATGGCACTAGTGCATCAGGTATTACTAGCATGGCACTAGTGCATCAGCTATTACTAGCATGGCACTAGTGCTTCAGCTATTACTAGTCTGGCACTAGTGCATCAGTTATTACTATCATGGCACTAGTGCATCAGCTATTACTAGCATGGCACTAGTGCATCAGCTATTACTATCATTGCACTAGTGCATCAGCTATTTCTAGCATGGTACTAGTGCATCAGCTATTACTATCATGGTACTAGTGCATCAGTTATTACTAGCATGGCACTAGTGCATCAGCTATTACTAACATGGCACTAGTGCATCAGCTATTACTACCATAGCACTAGTGCATCAGCTATTACTAGCATGATACTAGTGCATCAGCTATTACTAGCATGGCACTAGTGCATCAGGTATTACTAACATGGCACTAGTGCATCAGGTATTACTAACATGGTACTAGTGCATCAGCTATTACTAGCATGGCACTAGTGCATCAGCTATTACTATCATGGCACTAGTGCATCAGCTATTACTAGCATGGCACTAGTGCATCAGTTATTACTAGCATGGCACTAGTGCATCAGCTATTACTAGCATGGCACTAGTGCATCAGCTATTACTATCATTGCACTAGTGCATCAGCTATTTCTAGCATGGTACTAGTGCATCAGCTATTACTATCATGGTACTAGTGCATCAGTTATTACTAGCATGGCACTAGTGCATCAGCTATTACTATCAGGGCACTAGTGCATCAGCTATTACTAACATGGCACTAGTGCATCAGGTATTACTAGCATGGCACTAGTGCATCAGCTATTACTAACATGGCACTAGTGCATCAGGTATTACTATCATTGCACTAGTGCATCAGCTATTTCTAGCATGGTACTAGTGCATCAGCTATTACTAGCATGGCACTAGTGCATCAGTTATTACTATCATGGCACTAGTGCATCAGCTATTACTAGCATGGCACTAGTGCATCAGCTATTACTATCATTGCACTAGTGCATCAGCTATTTCTAGCATGGTACTAGTGCATCAGCTATTACTAGCATGGCACTAGTGCATCAGTTATTACTAGCATGGCACTAGTGCATCAGCTATTACTAGCATGGCACTAGTGCATCAGTTATTACTATCATGGCACTAGTGCATCAGCTATTACTAGCATGGCACTAGTGCATCAGCTATTACTATCATTGCACTAGTGCATCAGCTATTTCTAGCATGGCACTAGTGCTTCAGCTATTACTAATATGGTACTAGTGCATCAGCAAGTACTAACATGGCAATAGTGCATTAGCTATTACTAACATGGTACTAGTGCATCAGCTATTACTAGCATGGCACTAGTGCATCAGGTATTACTAACATGGCACTAGTGCATCAGGTATTACTAGCATGGCACTAGTGCATCAGCTATTACTATCATGGCACTAGTGCATCAGCTATTACTAGCATGGCACTAGTGCATCAGTTATTACTATCATGGCACTAGTGCATCAGCTATTACTAGCATGGCACTAGTGCATCAGCTATTACTATCATTGCACTAGTGCATCAGCTATTTCTAGCATGGTACTAGTGCATCAGCTATTACTATCATTGCACTAGTGCATCAGCTATTTCTAGCATGGTACTAGTGCATCAGCTATTACTATCATGGTACTAGTGCATCAGTTATTACTAGCATGGCACTAGTGCATCAGCTATTACTATCAGGGCACTAGTGCATCAGCTATTACTAACATGGCACTAGTGCATCAGGTATTACTATCATTGCACTAGTGCATCAGCTATTACTAGCATGGCACTAGTGCATCAGCTATTACTATCATTGCACTAGTGCATCAGCTATTTCTAGCATGGTACTAGTGCATCAGCTATTACTATCATTGCACTAGTGCATCAGCTATTTCTAGCATGGTACTAGTGCATCAGCTATTACTATCATGGTACTAGTGCATCAGTTATTACTAGCATGGCACTAGTGCATCAGCTATTACTATCAGGGCACTAGTGCATCAGCTATTACTAACATGGCACTAGTGCATCAGGTATTACTATCATTGCACTAGTGCATCAGCTATTACTAGCACGGCACTAGTGCATCAGCTATTACTAATATGGCACTAGCGCATCAGCTATTACTAGCATGGTACTGGTGCATCAGCTATTTCTAGCATGGCACTAGTGCATCAGCTATTACTAGCTTGGCACTAGTGCATCAGCTATTACTAGCATGGTACTAGTGCATCAGCAATTACTAGCATGGCACTAGTGCATCAGCTATTACTATCATAGTACTAGTGCATCAGCTATTACTAGCATGGCACTAGTGCATCAGCTATTACTAGCATGGCACTAGTGCATCAGCTATTACTAGCATGGCACTAGTGCTTCAGCTATTACTATCATGGCACTGGTGCATCAGCTATTACTAGCATGGCACTAGCGCATCAGCTATTACTCGCATGGCACTAGTGCATCAGCTATTACTAGCATGGCACTAGTGCATCAGTTATTACTAATATGGCACGAGTGCATCAGCTATTACTAGCATGGCACTAGTGCATCAGTTATTACTAGCATGGTACTAGTGCATCAGCTATTACTAACATGGCACTAGTGCATCAGTTATTACTATCATGGCACTAGTGCATCAGCTATTACTAATATGGCACGAGTGCATCAGTTATTACTAGCATGGCACTAGTGCATCAGCTATTACTAGCATGGTACTAGTGCATCAGCTATTACTAATATGGCACTAGTGCATCAGCTATTACTAGCATGGCACTAGTGCATCAGTTATTACTATCATGGCACTAGTGCATCAGCTATTACTAGCATGGCACTAGCACATCAGCTATTACTAATATGGCACTAGTGCATCAGCTATTACTAGCATGGCACTAGTGCATCAGCTATTACTAGCATGGTACTAATGCATCAGCTATTACTAACATGGCACTAGTGCATCAGTTATTACTAGCATGGCACTAGTGCATCAGCTATTACTAGCATGGTACTAGTGCATCAGCTATTACTAGCATGGCACTAGTGCATCAGCTATTACTAATATGGCACTAGTGCATCAGCTATTACTAGCATGGCACTAGTGCATCAGCTATTACTAATATGGCACGAGTGCATCAGCTATTACTAGCATGGCACTAGTGCATCAGTTATTACTATCATGGCACTAGTGCATCAGCGATTACTAGCATGGCACTAGTGCATCAGTTATTACTATCATGGCACTAGTGCATCAGCTATTACTAGCATGGTACTAGTGCATCAGCTATTACTAATATGGCACGAGTTCATCAGCTATTACTAGCCTGGCACTAGTGCATCAGTTATTACTATCATGGCACTAGTGCATCAGCTATTACTAGCATGGCACTAGTGCATCAGCTATTACTAGCATGGCACTAGTGCTTCAGCTATAACTAATATGGTACTAGTGCATCAGCAAGTACTAACATGGCAATAGTGCATTAGCTATTACTAACATGGTACTAGTGCATCAGGTATTACTAGCATGGCACTAGTGCATCAGCTATTACTATCAGGGCACTAGTGCATCAGCTATTACTAACATGGCACTAGTGCATCAGGTATTACTAGCATGGCACTAGTGCATCAGCTATTACTAGCATGGTACTAGTGCATCAGCTATTACTAATATGGCACGAGTTCATCAGCTATTACTAGCCTGGCACTAGTGCATCAGTTATTACTATCATGGCACTAGTGCATCAGCTATTACTAGCATGGCACTAGTGCATCAGCTATTACTAGCATGGCACTAGTGCTTCAGCTATTACTAATATGGTACTAGTGCATCAGCAAGTACTAACATGGCAATAGTGCATTAGCTATTACTAACATGGTACTAGTGCATCAGGTATTACTAGCATGGCACTAGTGCATCAGCTATTACTATCAGGGCACTAGTGCATCAGCTATTACTAACATGGCACTAGTGCATCAGGTATTACTAGCATAGCACTAGTGCATCAGCTATTTCTAGCATGGTACTAGTGCATCAGCTATTACTAGCATGGCACTAGTGCATCAGTTATTACTATCATGGCACTAGTGCATCAGCTATTACTAGCATGGCACTAGTGCATCAGCTATTACTAGCATGGCACTAGTGCTTCAGCTATTACTAATATGGTACTAGTGCATCAGCAAGTACTAACATGGCAATAGTGCATTAGCTATTACTAACATGGTACTAGTGCATCAGGTATTACTAGCATGGCACTAGTGCATCAGCTATTACTATCAGGGCACTAGTGCATCAGCTATTACTAACATGGCACTAGTGCATCAGGTATTACTAGCATGGCACTAGTGCATCAGCTATTACTAGCATGGCACTAGTGCTTCAGCTATTACTAGCCTGGCACTAGTGCATCAGTTATTACTATCATGGCACTAGTGCATCAGCTATTACTAGCATGGCACTAGTGCATCAGCTATTACTATCATTGCACTAGTGCATCAGCTATTTCTAGCATGGTACTAGTGCATCAGCTATTACTATCATGGTACTAGTGCATCAGTTATTACTAGCATGGCACTAGTGCATCAGCTATTACTAACATGGCACTAGTGCATCAGCTATTACTAGCATAGCACTAGTGCATCAGCTATTACTAGCATGATACTAGTGCATCAGCTATTACTAGCATGGCACTAGTGCATCAGGTATTACTAACATGGCACTAGTGCATCAGGTATTACTAGCATGGCACTAGTGCATCAGGTATTACTAACATGGCACTAGTGCATCAGCTATTACTAGCATAGCACTAGTGCATCAGCTATTACTAGCATGATACTAGTGCATCAGCTATTACTAGCATGGCACTAGTGCATCAGGTATTACTAACATGGTACTAATGCATCAGCTATTACTATCATGGCACTAGTGCATCAGCTATTACTAGCATGGCACTAATGCATCAGCTATTACTAGCATGGCACTAGTGCATCAGCTATTACTAACATGGCACTAGTGCATCAGCTATTACTAGTGCGGCACTAATGCATCAGCAATTACTAACATGGTACTAATGCATCAGCTATTATTAGCATGGCACTAATGCATCAGCTATTACTAACAAGGCGCTAGTGCATCAGCTATTACTAGCATGGCACTAGTACTTCAGCAATTACTAACATGGTACTAGTGCATCAGCTGTTATTCGCATGGTGCTAATGCATCAGCTATTACTATCATTGCACTAATGCATCAGCTATTATTAGCATGGCACTAATGCATCAGCTATTACTAACAAGGCGCTAGTGCATCAGCTATTACTAGCATGGCACTAGTACTTCAGCTATTACTATCATGGCACTAGTGCATCAGCTATTACTAGCACGGCACTAGTGCATCAGCTATTACTAATATGGCACTAGCGCATCAGCTATTACTAGCATGGTACTGGTGCATCAGCTATTACTAGCATGGCACTAGTGCATCAGCTATTACTAGCTTGGCACTAGTGCATCAGCTATTACTAGCATGGTACTAGTGCATCAGCAATTACTAGCATGGCACTAGTGCATCAGCTATTACTATCATAGTACTAGTGCATCAGCTATTACTAGCATGGCACTAGTGCATCAGCTATTACTAGCATGGCACTAGTGCATCAGCTATTACTAGCATGGCACTAGTGCTTCAGCTATTACTATCATGGCACTGGTGCATCAGCTATTACTAGCATGGCACTAGCGCATCAGCTATTACTCGCATGGCACTAGTGCATCAGCTATTACTAGCATGGCACTAGTGCATCAGCTATTACTAATATGGCACTAGTGCATCAGCTATTACTAGCATGGCACTAGTGCATCAGTTATTACTAGCATGGTACTAGTGCATCAGCTATTACTAACATGGCACTAGTGCATCAGTTATTACTATCATGGCACTAGTGCATCAGCTATTACTAATATGGCACGAGTGCATCAGTTATTACTAGCATGGCACTAGTGCATCAGCTATTACTAGCATGGTACTAGTGCATCAGCTATTACTAATATGGCACTAGTGCATCAGCTATTACTAGCATGGCACTAGTGCATCAGTTATTACTATCATGGCACTAGTGCATCAGCTATTACTAGCATGGCACTAGCACATCAGCTATTACTAATATGGCACTAGTGCATCAGCTATTACTAGCATGGCACTAGTGCATCAGCTATTACTAGCATGGTACTAATGCATCAGCTATTACTAACATGGCACTAGTGCATCAGTTATTACTAGCATGGCACTAGTGCATCAGCTATTACTAGCATGGTACTAGTGCATCAGCTATTACTAGCATGGCACTAGTGCATCAGCTATTACTAATATGGCACGAGTGCATCAGCTATTACTAGCATGGCACTAGTGCATCAGCTATTACTAATATGGCACGAGTGCATCAGCTATTACTAGCATGGCACTAGTGCATCAGTTATTACTATCATGGCACTAGTGCATCAGCGATTACTAGCATGGCACTAGTGCATCAGTTATTACTATCGTGGCACTAGTGCATCAGCTATTACTAGCATGGTACTAGTGCATCAGCTATTACTAATATGGCACGAGTTCATCAGCTATTACTAGCCTGGCACTAGTGCATCAGTTATTACTATCATGGCACTAGTGCATCAGCTATTACTAGCATGGCACTAGTGCATCAGCTATTACTAGCATGGCACTAGTGCTTCAGCTATTACTAATATGGTACTAGTGCATCAGCAAGTACTAACATGGCAATAGTGCATTAGCTATTACTAACATGGTACTAGTGCATCAGGTATTACTAGCATGGCACTAGTGCATCAGCTATTACTATCAGGGCACTAGTGCATCAGCTATTACTAACATGGCACTAGTGCATCAGGTATTACTAGCATGGCACTAGTGCATCAGCTATTACTAGCATGGTACTAGTGCATCAGCTATTACTAATATGGCACGAGTTCATCAGCTATTACTAGCCTGGCACTAGTGCATCAGTTATTACTATCATGGCACTAGTGCATCAGCTATTACTAGCATGGCACTAGTGCATCAGCTATTACTAGCATGGCACTAGTGCTTCAGCTATTACTAATATGGTACTAGTGCATCAGCAAGTACTAACATGGCAATAGTGCATTAGCTATTACTAACATGGCACTAGTGCATCAGGTATTACTAGCATAGCACTAGTGCATCAGCTATTTCTAGCATGGTACTAGTGCATCAGCTATTACTAGCATGGCACTAGTGCATCAGTTATTACTATCATGGCACTAGTGCATCAGCTATTACTAGCATGGCACTAGTGCATCAGCTATTACTAGCATGGCACTAGTGCTTCAGCTATTACTAATATGGTACTAGTGCATCAGCAAGTACTAACATGGCAATAGTGCATTAGCTATTACTAACATGGTACTAGTGCATCAGGTATTACTAGCATGGCACTAGTGCATCAGTTATTACTATCAGGGCACTAGTGCATCAGCTATTACTAACATGGCACTAGTGCATCAGGTATTACTAGCATGGCACTAGTGCATCAGCTATTACTAGCATGGCACTAGTGCTTCAGCTATTACTAGTCTGGCACTAGTGCATCAGTTATTACTATCATGGCACTAGTGCATCAGCTATTACTAGCATGGCACTAGTGCATCAGCTATTACTATCATTGCACTAGTGCATCAGCTATTTCTAGCATGGTACTAGTGCATCAGCTATTACTATCATGGTACTAGTGCATCAGTTATTACTAGCATGGCACTAGTGCATCAGCTATTACTAACATGGCACTAGTGCATCAGCTATTACTACCATAGCACTAGTGCATCAGCTATTACTAGCATGATACTAGTGCATCAGCTATTACTAGCATGGCACTAGTGCATCAGGTATTACTAACATGGCACTAGTGCATCAGGTATTACTAGCATGGCACTAGTGCATCAGCTATTACTATCATGGCACTAGTGCATCAGCTATTACTAGCATGGCACTAGTGCATCAGTTATTACTAGCATGGCACTAGTGCATCAGCTATTACTAGCATGGCACTAGTGCATCAGCTATTACTATCATTGCACTAGTGCATCAGCTATTTCTAGCATGGTACTAGTGCATCAGCTATTACTATCATGGTACTAGTGCATCAGTTATTACTAGCATGGCACTAGTGCATCAGCTATTACTATCAGGGCACTAGTGCATCAGCTATTACTAACATGGCACTAGTGCATCAGGTATTACTAGCATGGCACTGGTGCATCAGCTATTACTAACATGGCACTAGTGCATCAGGTATTACTATCATTGCACTAGTGCATCAGCTATTTCTAGCATGGTACTAGTGCATCAGCTATTACTAGCATGGCACTAGTGCATCAGTTATTACTATCATGGCACTAGTGCATCAGCTATTACTAGCATGGCACTAGTGCATCAGCTATTACTATCATTGCACTAGTGCATCAGCTATTTCTAGCATGGTACTAGTGCATCAGCTATTACTAGCATGGCACTAGTGCATCAGCTATTACTATCAGGGCACTAGTGCATCAGCTATTACTAACATGGCACTAGTGCATCAGTTATTACTATCATGGCACTAGTGCATCAGCTATTACTAGCATGGCACTAGTGCATCAGCTATTACTATCATTGCACTAGTGCATCAGCTATTTCTAGCATGGCACTAGTGCTTCAGCTATTACTAATATGGTACTAGTGCATCAGCAAGTACTAACATGGCAATAGTGCATTAGCTATTACTAACATGGTACTAGTGCATCAGCTATTACTAGCATGGCACTAGTGCATCAGCTATTACTAACATGGCACTAGTGCATCAGGTATTACTAGCATGGCACTAGTGCATCAGCTATTACTATCATGGCACTAGTGCATCAGCTATTACTAGCATGGCACTAGTGCATCAGTTATTACTATCATGGCACTAGTGCATCAGCTATTACTAGCATGGCACTAGTGCATCAGCTATTACTATCATTGCACTAGTGCATCAGCTATTTCTAGCATGGTACTAGTGCATCAGCTATTACTATCATTGCACTAGTGCATCAGCTATTTCTAGCATGGTACTAGTGCATCAGCTATTACTATCATGGTACTAGTGCATCAGTTATTACTAGCATGGCACTAGTGCATCAGCTATTACTATCAGGGCACTAGTGCATCAGCTATTACTAACATGGCACTAGTGCATCAGGTATTACTATCATTGCACTAGTGCATCAGCTATTACTAGCATGGCACTAGTGCATCAGCTATTACTATCATTGCACTAGTGCATCAGCTATTTCTAGCATGGTACTAGTGCATCAGCTATTACTATCATTGCACTAGTGCATCAGCTATTTCTAGCATGGTACTAGTGCATCAGCTATTACTATCATGGTACTAGTGCATCAGTTATTACTAGCATGGCACTAGTGCATCAGCTATTACTATCAGGGCACTAGTGCATCAGCTATTACTAACATGGCACTAGTGCATCAGGTATTACTATCATTGCACTAGTGCATCAGCTATTACTAGCACGGCACTAGTGCATCAGCTATTACTAATATGGCACTAGCGCATCAGCTATTACTAGCATGGTACTGGTGCATCAGCTATTACTAGCATGGCACTAGTGCATCAGCTATTACTAGCTTGGCACTAGTGCATCAGCTATTACTAGCATGGTACTAGTGCATCAGCAATTACTAGCATGGCACTAGTGCATCAGCTATTACTATCATAGTACTAGTGCATCAGCTATTACTAGCATGGCACTAGTGCATCAGCTATTACTAGCATGGCACTAGTGCATCAGCTATTACTAGCATGGCACTAGTGCTTCAGCTATTACTATCATGGCACTGGTGCATCAGCTATTACTAGCATGGCACTAGCGCATCAGCTATTACTCGCATGGCACTAGTGCATCAGCTATTACTAGCATGGCACTAGTGCATCAGTTATTACTAATATGGCACGAGTGCATCAGCTATTACTAGCATGGCACTAGTGCATCAGTTATTACTAGCATGGTACTAGTGCATCAGCTATTACTAACATGGCACTAGTGCATCAGTTATTACTATCATGGCACTAGTGCATCAGCTATTACTAATATGGCACGAGTGCATCAGTTATTACTAGCATGGCACTAGTGCATCAGCTATTACTAGCATGGTACTAGTGCATCAGCTATTACTAATATGGCACTAGTGCATCAGCTATTACTAGCATGGCACTAGTGCATCAGTTATTACTATCATGGCACTAGTGCATCAGCTATTACTAGCATGGCACTAGCACATCAGCTATTACTAATATGGCACTAGTGCATCAGCTATTACTAGCATGGCACTAGTGCATCAGCTATTACTAGCATGGTACTAATGCATCAGCTATTACTAACATGGCACTAGTGCATCAGTTATTACTAGCATGGCACTAGTGCATCAGCTATTACTAGCATGGTACTAGTGCATCAGCTATTACTAGCATGGCACTAGTGCATCAGCTATTACTAATATGGCACTAGTGCATCAGCTATTACTAGCATGGCACTAGTGCATCAGCTATTACTAATATGGCACGAGTGCATCAGCTATTACTAGCATGGCACTAGTGCATCAGTTATTACTATCATGGCACTAGTGCATCAGCGATTACTAGCATGGCACTAGTGCATCAGTTATTACTATCATGGCACTAGTGCATCAGCTATTACTAGCATGGTACTAGTGCATCAGCTATTACTAATATGGCACGAGTTCATCAGCTATTACTAGCCTGGCACTAGTGCATCAGTTATTACTATCATGGCACTAGTGCATCAGCTATTACTAGCATGGCACTAGTGCATCAGCTATTACTAGCATGGCACTAGTGCTTCAGCTATTACTAATATGGTACTAGTGCATCAGCAAGTACTAAC
Source organism: Watersipora subatra (assembly GCF_963576615.1). Lineage (NCBI taxonomy): Eukaryota > Metazoa > Bryozoa > Gymnolaemata > Cheilostomatida > Watersiporidae > Watersipora > Watersipora subatra. The sequence continues at coordinate 14,136,722 of NC_088713.1, forward strand.
ATGGCAATAGTGCATTAGCTATTACTAACATGGTACTAGTGCATCAGGTATTACTAGCATGGCACTAGTGCATCAGCTATTACTATCAGGGCACTAGTGCATCAGCTATTACTAACATGGCACTAGTGCATCAGGTATTACTAGCATGGCACTAGTGCATCAGCTATTACTAGCATGGTACTAGTGCATCAGCTATTACTAATATGGCACGAGTTCATCAGCTATTACTAGCCTGGCACTAGTGCATCAGTTATTACTATCATGGCACTAGTGCATCAGCTATTACTAGCATGGCACTAGTGCATCAGCTATTACTAGCATGGCACTAGTGCTTCAGCTATTACTAATATGGTACTAGTGCATCAGCAAGTACTAACATGGCAATAGTGCATTAGCTATTACTAACATGGTACTAGTGCATCAGGTATTACTAGCATGGCACTAGTGCATCAGCTATTACTATCAGGGCACTAGTGCATCAGCTATTACTAACATGGCACTAGTGCATCAGGTATTACTAGCATAGCACTAGTGCATCAGCTATTTCTAGCATGGTACTAGTGCATCAGCTATTACTAGCATGGCACTAGTGCATCAGTTATTACTATCATGGCACTAGTGCATCAGCTATTACTAGCATGGCACTAGTGCATCAGCTATTACTAGCATGGCACTAGTGCTTCAGCTATTACTAATATGGTACTAGTGCATCAGCAAGTACTAACATGGCAATAGTGCAATAGCTATTACTAACATGGTACTAGTGCATCAGGTATTACTAGCATGGCACTAGTGCATCAGCTATTACTATCAGGGCACTAGTGCATCAGCTATTACTAACATGGCACTAGTGCATCAGGTATTACTAGCATGGCACTAGTGCATCAGCTATTACTAGCATGGCACTAGTGCTTCAGCTATTACTAGCCTGGCACTAGTGCATCAGTTATTACTATCATGGCACTAGTGCATCAGCTATTACTAGCATGGCACTAGTGCATCAGCTATTACTATCATTGCACTAGTGCATCAGCTATTTCTAGCATGGTACTAGTGCATCAGCTATTACTATCATGGTACTAGTGCATCAGTTATTACTAGCATGTCACTAGTGCATCAGCTATTACTAACATGGCACTAGTGCATCAGCTATTACTAGCATAGCACTAGTGCATCAGCTATTACTAGCATGATACTAGTGCATCAGCTATTACTAGCATGGCACTAGTGCATCAGGTATTACTAACATGGCACTAGTGCATCAGGTATTACTAGCATGGCACTAGTGCATCAGGTATTACTAACATGGCACTAGTGCATCAGCTATTACTAGCATAGCACTAGTGCATCAGCTATTACTAGCATGATACTAGTGCATCAGCTATTACTAGCATGGCACTAGTGCATCAGGTATTACTAACATGGTACTAATGCATCAGCTATTACTATCATGGCACTAGTGCATCAGCTATTACTAGCATGGCACTAGTGCATCAGTTATTACTATCATGGCACTAGTGCATCAGCTATTACTAGCATGGCACTAGTGCATCAGCTATTACTATCATTGCACTAGTGCATCAGCTATTTCTAGCATGGTACTAGTGCATCAGCTATTACTATCATGGTACTAGTGCATCAGTTATTACTAGCATGGCACTAGTGCATCAGCTATTACTATCAGGGCACTAGTGCATCAGCTATTACTAACATGGCACTAGTGCATCAGGTATTACTAGCATGGCACTAGTGCATCAGCTATTACTAACATGGCACTAGTGCATCAGGTATTACTATCATTGCACTAGTGCATCAGCTATTTCTAGCATGGTACTAGTGCATCAGCTATTACTAGCATGGCACTAGTGCATCAGTTATTACTATCATGGCACTAGTGCATCAGCTATTACTAGCATGGCACTAGTGCATCAGCTATTACTATCATTGCACTAGTGCATCAGCTATTTCTAGCATGGTACTAGTGCATCAGCTATTACTAGCATGGCACTAGTGCATCAGCTATTACTATCAGGGCACTAGTGCATCAGCTATTACTAACATGGCACTAGTGCATCAGGTATTACTAGCATGGCACTAGTGCATCAGCTATTACTAACATGGCACTAGTGCATCAGCTATTACTAGCATGGCACTAGTGCATCAGTTATTACTATCATGGCACTAGTGCATCAGCTATTACTAGCATGGCACTAGTGCATCAGCTATTACTATCATTGCACTAGTGCATCAGCTATTTCTAGCATGGCACTAGTGCTTCAGCTATTACTAATATGGTACTAGTGCATCAGCAAGTACTAACATGGCAATAGTGCATTAGCTATTACTAACATGGTACTAGTGCATCAGCTATTACTAGCATGGCACTGGTGCATCAGGTATTACTAACATGGCACTAGTGCATCAGGTATTACTAGCATGGCACTAGTGCATCAGCTATTACTATCATGGCACTAGTGCATCAGCTATTACTAGCATGGCACTAGTGCATCAGTTATTACTATCATGGCACTAGTGCATCAGCTATTACTAGCATGGCACTAGTGCATCAGCTATTACTATCATTGCACTAGTGCATCAGCTATTTCTAGCATGGTACTAGTGCATCAGCTATTACTATCATTGCACTAGTGCATCAGCTATTTCTAGCATGGTACTAGTGCATCAGCTATTACTATCATGGTACTAGTGCATCAGTTATTACTAGCATGGCACTAGTGCATCAGCTATTACCATCAGGGCACTAGTGCATCAGCTATTACTAACATGGCACTAGTGCATCAGGTATTACTATCATTGCACTAGTGCATCAGCTATTACTAGCATGGCACTAGTGCATCAGCTATTACTATCATTGCACTAGTGCATCAGCTATTTCTAGCATGGTACTAGTGCATCAGCTATTACTATCATTGCACTAGTGCATCAGCTATTTCTAGCATGGTACTAGTGCATCAGCTATTACTATCATGGTACTAGTGCATCAGTTATTACTAGCATGGCACTAGTGCATCAGCTATTACTATCAGGGCACTAGTGCATCAGCTATTACTAACATGGCACTAGTGCATCAGGTATTACTATCATTGCACTAGTGCATCAGCTATTACTAGCATGGCACTAGTGCATCAGCTATTACTATCATTGCACTAGTGCATCAGCTATTTCTAGCATGGTACTAGTGCATCAGCTATTACTAGCATGGCACTAGTGCATCAGCTATTTCTAGCATGGTACTAGTGCATCAGCTATTACTATCATGGTACTAGTGCATCAGTTATTACTAGCATGGCACTAGTGCATCAGCTATTACTATCATTGCACTAGTGCTTCAGCTATTACTAGCCTGGCACTAGTGCATCAGTTATTACTATCATGGCACTAGTGCATCAGCTATTACTAGCATGGCACTAGTGCATCAGCTATTACTATCATTGCACTAGTGCATCAGCTATTTCTAGCATGGTACTAGTGCATCAGTTATTACTAGCATGGTACTAGTGCATCAGCTATTACTAGCATGGCACTAGTGCATCAGCTATTTCTAGCATGGTACTAGTGCATCAGCTATTACTATCATGGTACTAGTGCATCAGTTATTACTATCAGAGCACTAGTGCATCAGCTATTACTAACATGGCACTAGTGCATCAGGTATTACTATCATTGCACTAGTGCATCAGCTATTACTAGCATGGCACTAGTGCATCAGCTATTACTATCATTGCACTAGTGCATCAGCTATTTCTAGCATGGTACTAGTGCATCAGCTATTACTGTCATGGTACTAGTGCATCAGTTATTACTAGCATGGCACTAGTGCATCAGCTATTACTGTCAGGGCACTAGTGCATCAGCTATTACTAACATGGCACTAGTGCATCAGGTATTACTATCATTGCACTAGTGCATCAGCTATTACTAGCATGGCACTAGTGCATCAGCTATTACTATCATTGCACTAGTGCATCAGCTATTTCTAGCATGGTACTAGTGCATCAGCTATTACTAGCATGGCACTAGTGCATCAGCTATTACTATCAGGGCACTAGTGCATCAGCTATTACTAACATGGCACTAGTGCATCAGGTATTACTAGCATGGCACTAGTGCATCAGCTATTACTATCATGGCACTAGTGCATCAGCTATTACTAGCATGGCACTAGTGCATCAGTTATTACTATCATGGCACTAGTGCATCAGCTATTACTAGCATGGCACTAGTGCATCAGCTATTCCTATCATTGCACTAGTGCATCAGCTATTTCTAGCATGGCACTAGTGCTTCAGCTATTACTAATATGGTACTAGTGCATCAGCAAGTACTAACATGGCAATAGTGCATTAGCTATTACTAACATGGTACTAGTGCATCAGCTATTACTAGCATGGCACTGGTGCATCAGGTATTACTAACATGGCACTAGTGCATCAGGTATTACTAGCATGGCACTAGTGCATCAGCTATTACTATCATGGCACTAGTGCATCAGCTATTACTAGCATGGCACTAGTGCATCAGTTATTACTATCATGGCACTAGTGCATCAGCTATTACTAGCATGGCACTAGTGCATCAGCTATTACTATCATTGCACTAGTGCATCAGCTATTTCTAGCATGGTACTAGTGCATCAGCTATTACTATCATTGCACTAGTGCATCAGCTATTTCTAGCATGGTACTAGTGCATCAGCTATTACTATCATGGTACTAGTGCATCAGTTATTACTAGCATGGCACTAGTGCATCAGCTATTACTATCAGGGCACTAGTGCATCAGCTATTACTAACATGGCACTAGTGCATCAGGTATTACTATCATTGCACTAGTGCATCAGCTATTACTAGCATGGCACTAGTGCATCAGCTATTACTATCATTGCACTAGTGCATCAGCTATTTCTAGCATGGTACTAGTGCATCAGCTATTACTATCATTGCACTAGTGCATCAGCTATTTCTAGCATGGTACTAGTGCATCAGCTATTACTATCATGGTACTAGTGCATCAGTTATTACTAGCATGGCACTAGTGCATCAGCTATTACTATCAGGGCACTAGTGCATCAGCTATTACTAACATGGCACTAGTGCATCAGGTATTACTATCATTGCACTAGTGCATCAGCTATTACTAGCATGGCACTAGTGCATCAGCTATTACTATCATTGCACTAGTGCATCAGCTATTTCTAGCATGGTACTAGTGCATCAGCTATTACTAGCATGGCACTAGTGCATCAGCTATTTCTAGCATGGTACTAGTGCATCAGCTATTACTATCATGGTACTAGTGCATCAGTTATTACTAGCATGGCACTAGTGCATCAGCTATTACTATCATTGCACTAGTGCTTCAGCTATTACTAGCCTGGCACTAGTGCATCAGTTATTACTATCATGGCACTAGTGCATCAGCTATTACTAGCATGGCACTAGTGCATCAGCTATTACTATCATTGCACTAGTGCATCAGCTATTTCTAGCATGGTACTAGTGCATCAGTTATTACTAGCATGGTACTAGTGCATCAGCTATTACTAGCATGGCACTAGTGCATCAGCTATTTCTAGCATGGTACTAGTGCATCAGCTATTACTATCATGGTACTAGTGCATCAGTTATTACTAGCATGGCACTAGTGCATCAGCCATTACTATCAGGGCACTAGTGCATCAGCTATTACTAACATGACACTAGTGCATCAGGTATTACTATCATTGCACTAGTGCATCAGCTATTACTAGCATGGCACTAGTGCATCAGCTATTACTATCATTGCACTAGTGCATCAGCTATTTCTAGCATGGTACTAGTGCATCAGCTATTACTAGCATGGCACTAGTGCATCAGCTATTTCTAGCATGGTACTAGTGCATCAGCTATTACTATCATGGTACTAGTGCATCAGTTATTACTAGCATGGCACTAGTGCATCAGCTATTACTATCATTGCACTAGTGCTTCAGCTATTACTAGCCTGGCACTAGTGCATCAGTTATTACTATCATGGCACTAGTGCATCAGCTATTACTAGCATGGCACTAGTGCATCAGCTATTACTATCATTGCACTAGTGCATCAGCTATTTCTAGCATGGTACTAGCGCATCAGTTATTACTAGCATGGTACTAGTGCATCAGCTATTACTAGCATGGCACTAGTGCATCAGCTATTTCTAGCATGGTACTAGTGCATCAGTTATTACTAGCATGGCACTAGTGCATCAGCTATTACTATCAGGGCACTAGTGCATCAGCTATTACTAACATGGCACTAGTGCATCAGGTATTACTATCATTGCACTAGTGCATCAGCTATTACTAGCATGGCACTAGTGCATCAGCTATTACTATCATTGCACTAGTGCATCAGCTATTTCTAGCATGGTACTAGTGCATCAGCTATTACTATCATTGCACTAGTGCATCAGCTATTTCTAGCATGGTACTAGTGCATCAGCTATTACTATCATGGTACTAGTGCATCAGTTATTACTAGCATGGCACTAGTGCATCAGCTATTACTATCAGGGCACTAGTGCATCAGCTATTACTAACATGGCACTAGTGCATCAGGTATTACTATCATTGCACTAGTGCATCAGCTATTACTAGCATGGCACTAGTGCATCAGCTATTACTATCATTGCACTAGTGAATAAGCTATTACTAGCATGGCACTAGTGTATCAGCTATTACTATCATTGCACTAGTGCATCAGCTATTACTAACATGGCACTAGTGCATCAGGTATTACTATCATAGCACTAGTGCATCAGCTATTTCTAGCATGGTACTAGTGCATCAGCTATTACTAGCATGGCACTAGTGCATCAGCTATTACTAGCATGGCACTAGTGCATCAGCTATTTCTAGCATGGTACTAGTGCATCAGCTATTACTATCATGGCACTAGTGCATCAGCTATTACTATCATTGCACTAGTGCATCAGCTATTTCTAGCATGGTACTAGTGCATCAGTTATTACTAGCATGGCACTAGTGCATCAGCTATTACTAACATGGCACTAGTGCATCAGCTATTACTAGCATAGCACTAGTGCATCAGCTATTACTAGCATGATACTAGTGCATCAGCTATTACTAGCATGGCACTAGTGCATCAGCTATTACTAGCATGGCACTAGTGCATCAGCTATTTCTAGCATGGTACTAGTGCATCAGCTATTACTATCATGGTACTAGTGCATCAGTTATTACTAGCATGGCACTAGTGCATCAGCTATTACTATCATTGCACTAGTGCTTCAGCTATTACTAGCCTGGCACTAGTGCATCAGTTATTACTATCATGGCACTAGTGCATCAGCTATTACTAGCATGGCACTAGTGCATCAGCTATTACTATCATTGCACTAGTGCATCAGCTATTTCTAGCATGGTACTAGTGCATCAGTTATTACTAGCATGGCACTAGTGCATCAGCTATTACTAACATGGCACTAGTGCATCAGCTATTACTAGCATAGCACTAGTGCATCAGCTATTACTAGCATGATACTAGTGCATCAGCTATTACTAGCATGGCACTAGTGCATCAGGTATTACTAACATGGCACTAGTGCATCAGGTATTACTAGCATGGCACTAGTGCATCAGCTATTACTAACATGACACTAGTGCATCAGGTATTACTATCATTGCACTAGTGCATCAGCTATTTCTAGCATGGTACTAGTGCATCAGCTATTACTAGCATGGCACTAGTGCATCAGTTATTACTATCATGGCACTAGTGCATCAGCTATTACTAGCATGGCACTAGTGCATCAGCTATTACTATCATTGCACTAGTGCATCAGCTATTTCTAGCATGGTACTGGTGCATCAGCTATTACTAGCATGGCGCTAGTGCATCAGCTATTACTATCAGGGCACTAGTGCATCAGCTATTACTAACATGGCACTAGTGCATCAGGTATTACTAGCATGGCACTAGTGCATCAGCTATTACTATCATGGCACTAGTGCATCAGCTATTACTAGCATGGCACTAGTGCATCAGTTATTACTATCATGGCACTAGTGCATCAGTTATTACTATCATGGCACTAGTGCATCAGCTATTACTAACATGGCACTAGTGCATCAGCTATTACTATCATTGCACTAGTGCATCAGCTATTTCTAGCATGGCACTAGTGCTTCAGCTATTACTAATATGGTACTAGTGCATCAGCAAGTACTAACATGGCAATAGTGCATTAGCTATTACTAACATGGTACTAGTGCATCAGCTATTACTAGCATGGCACTAGTGCATCAGGTATTACTAACATGGCACTAGTGCATCAGGTATTACTAGCATGGCACTAGTGCATCAGCTATTACTATCATGGCACTAGTGCATCAGCTATTACTAGCATGGCACTAGTGCATCAGTTATTACTATCATGGCACTAGTGCATCAGCTATTACTAGCATGGCACTAGTGCATCAGCTATTACTATCATTGCACTAGTGCATCAGCTATTTCTAGCATGGTACTAGTGCATCAGCTATTACTATCATTGCACTAGTGCATCAGCTATTTCTAGCATGGTACTAGTGCATCAGCTATTACTATCATGGTACTAGTGCATCAGTTATTACTAGCATGGCACTAGTGCATCAGCTATTACTATCAGGGCACTAGTGCATCAGCTATTACTAACATGGCACTAGTGCATCAGGTATTACTATCATTGCACTAGTGCATCAGCTATTACTAGCATGGCACTAGTGCATCAGCTATTACTATCATTGCACTAGTGCATCAGCTATTTCTAGCATGGTACTAGTGCATCAGCTATTACTATCATTGCACTAGTGCATCAGCTATTTCTAGCATGGTACTAGTGCATCAGCTATTACTATCATGGTACTAGTGCATCAGTTATTACTAGCATGGCACTAGTGCATCAGCTATTACTATCAGGGCACTAGTGCATCAGCTATTACTAACATGGCACTAGTGCATCAGGTATTACTATCATTGCACTAGTGCATCAGCTATTACTAGCACGGCACTAGTGCATCAGCTATTACTAATATGGCACTAGCGCATCAGCTATTACTAGCATGGTACTGGTGCATCAGCTATTACTAGCATGGCACTAGTGCATCAGCTATTACTAGCTTGGCACTAGTGCATCAGCTATTACTAGCATGGTACTAGTGCATCAGCAATTACTAGCATGGCACTAGTGCATCAGCTATTACTATCATAGTACTAGTGCATCAGCTATTACTAGCATGGCACTAGTGCATCAGCTATTACTAGCATGGCACTAGTGCATCAGCTATTACTAGCATGGCACTAGTGCTTCAGCTATTACTATCATGGCACTGGTGCATCAGCTATTACTAGCATGGCACTAGCGCATCAGCTATTACTCGCATGGCACTAGTGCATCAGCTATTACTAGCATGGCACTAGTGCATCAGCTATTACTAATATGGCACGAGTGCATCAGCTATTACTAGCATGGCACTAGTGCATCAGTTATTACTAGCATGGTACTAGTGCATCAGCTATTACTAACATGGCACTAGTGCATCAGTTATTACTATCATGGCACTAGTGCATCAGCTATTACTAATATGGCACGAGTGCATCAGTTATTACTAGCATGGCACTAGTGCATCAGCTATTACTAGCATGGTACTAGTGCATCAGCTATTACTAATATGGCACTAGTGCATCAGCTATTACTAGCATGGCACTAGTGCATCAGTTATTACTATCATGGCACTAGTGCATCAGCTATTACTAGCATGGCACTAGCACATCAGCTATTACTAATATGGCAATAGTGCATCAGCTATTACTAGCATGGCACTAGTGCATCAGCTATTACTAGCATGGTACTAATGCATCAGCTATTACTAACATGGCACTAGTGCATCAGTTATTACTAGCATGGCACTAGTGCATCAGCTATTACTAGCATGGTACTAGTGCATCAGCTATTACTAGCATGGCACTAGTGCATCAGCTATTACTAATATGGCACTAGTGCATCAGCTATTACTAGCATGGCACTAGTGCATCAGCTATTACTAATATGGCACAAGTGCATCAGCTATTACTAGCATGGCACTAGTGCATCAGTTATTACTATCATGGCACTAGTGCATCAGCGATTACTAGCATGGCACTAGTGCATCAGTTATTACTATCATGGCACTAGTGCATCAGCTATTACTAGCATGGTACTAGTGCATCAGCTATTACTAATATGGCACGAGTTCATCAGCTATTACTAGCCTGGCACTAGTGCATCAGTTATTACTATCATGGCACTAGTGCATCAGCTATTACTAGCATGGCACTAGTGCATCAGCTATTACTAGCATGGCACTAGTGCTTCAGCTATTACTAATATGGTACTAGTGCATCAGCAAGTACTAACATGGCAATAGTGCATTAGCTATTACTAACATGGTACTAGTGCATCAGGTATTACTAGCATGGCACTAGTGCATCAGCTATTACTATCAGGGCACTAGTGCATCAGCTATTACTAACATGGCACTAGTGCATCAGGTATTACTAGCATGGCACTAGTGCATCAGCTATTACTAGCATGGTACTAGTGCATCAGCTATTACTAATATGGCACGAGTTCATCAGCTATTACTAGCCTGGCACTAGTGCATCAGTTATTACTATCATTGCACTAGTGAATAAGCTATTACTAGCATGGCACTAGTGTATCAGCTATTACTATCATTGCACTAGTGCATCAGCTATTACTAACATGGCACTAGTGCATCAGGTATTACTATCATAGCACTAGTGCATCAGCTATTTCTAGCATGGTACTAGTGCATCAGCTATTACTAGCATGGCACTAGTGCATCAGCTATTACTAGCATGGCACTAGTGCATCAGCTATTTCTAGCATGGTACTAGTGCATCAGCTATTACTATCATGGCACTAGTGCATCAGCTATTACTATCATTGCACTAGTGCATCAGCTATTTCTAGCATGGTACTAGTGCATCAGTTATTACTAGCATGGCACTAGTGCATCAGCTATTACTAACATGGCACTAGTGCATCAGCTATTACTAGCATAGCACTAGTGCATCAGCTATTACTAGCATGATACTAGTGCATCAGCTATTACTAGCATGGCACTAGTGCATCAGCTATTACTAGCATGGCACTAGTGCATCAGCTATTTCTAGCATGGTACTAGTGCATCAGCTATTACTATCATGGTACTAGTGCATCAGTTATTACTAGCATGGCACTAGTGCATCAGCTATTACTATCATTGCACTAGTGCTTCAGCTATTACTAGCCTGGCACTAGTGCATCAGTTATTACTATCATGGCACTAGTGCATCAGCTATTACTAGCATGGCACTAGTGCATCAGCTATTACTATCATTGCACTAGTGCATCAGCTATTTCTAGCATGGTACTAGTGCATCAGTTATTACTAGCATGGCACTAGTGCATCAGCTATTACTAACATGGCACTAGTGCATCAGCTATTACTAGCATAGCACTAGTGCATCAGCTATTACTAGCATGATACTAGTGCATCAGCTATTACTAGCATGGCACTAGTGCATCAGGTATTACTAACATGGCACTAGTGCATCAGGTATTACTAGCATGGCACTAGTGCATCAGCTATTACTTTCATGGCACTAGTGCAACAGCTATTACTAGCATGGCACTAGTGCATCAGTTATTACTATCATGGCACTAGTGCATCAGCTATTACTAGCATGGCACTAGTGCATCAGCTATTACTATCATTGCACTAGTGCATCAGCTATTTCTAGCATGGTACTAGTGCATCAGCTATTACTATCATTGCACTAGTGCATCAGCTATTTCTAGCATGGTACTAGTGCATCAGCTATTACTATCATGGTACTAGTGCATCAGTTATTACTAGCATGGCACTAGTGCATCAGCTATTACTATCAGGGCACTAGTGCATCAGCTATTACTAACATGGCACTAGTGCATCAGGTATTACTATCATTGCACTAGTGCATCAGCTATTACTAGCATGGCACTAGTGCATCAGCTATTACTATCATTGCACTAGTGCATCAGCTATTTCTAGCATGGTACTAGTGCATCAGCTATTACTATCATTGCACTAGTGCATCAGCTATTTCTAGCATGGTACTAGTGCATCAGCTATTACTATCATGGTACTAGTGCATCAGTTATTACTAGCATGGCACTAGTGCATCAGCTATTACTATCAGGGCACTAGTGCATCAGCTATTACTAACATGGCACTAGTGCATCAGGTATTACTATCATTGCACTAGTGCATCAGCTATTACTAGCACGGCACTAGTGCATCAGCTATTACTAATATGGCACTAGCGCATCAGCTATTACTAGCATGGTACTGGTGCATCAGCTATTACTAGCATGGCACTAGTGCATCAGCTATTACTATCATGGCACTAGTGCATCAGCTATTACTAGCATGGCACTAGTGCATCAGCTATTACTAGCTTGGCACTAGTGCATCAGCTATTACTAGCATGGTACTAGTGCATCAGCAATTACTAGCATGGCACTAGTGCATCAGCTATTACTATCATAGTACTAGTGCATCAGCTATTACTAGCATGGCACTAGTGCATCAGCTATTACTAGCATGGCACTAGTGCATCAGCTATTACTAGCATGGCACTAGTGCTTCAGCTATTACTATCATGGCACTGGTGCATCAGCTATTACTAGCATGGCACTAGCGCATCAGCTATTACTCGCATGGCACTAGTGCATCAGCTATTACTAGCATGGCACTAGTGCATCAGCTATTAATAATATGGCACGAGTGCATCAGCTATTACTAGCATGGCACTAGTGCATCAGTTATTACTAGCATGGTACTAGTGCATCAGCTATTACTAACATGGCACTAGTGCATCAGTTATTACTATCATGGCACTAGTGCATCAGCTATTACTAATATGGCACGAGTGCATCAGTTATTACTAGCATGGCACTAGTGCATCAGCTATTACTAGCATGGTACTAGTGCATCAACTATTACTAGCATGGCACTAGTGCATCAGCTATTACTAATATGGCACGAGTGCATCAGCTATTACTAGCATGGCACTAGTGCATCAGTTATTACTATCATGGCACTAGTGCATCAGCGATTACTAGCATGGCACTAGTGCATCAGTTATTACTATCATGGCACTAGTGCATCAGCTATTACTAGCATGGTACTAGTGCATCAGCTATTACTAATATGGCACGAGTTCATCAGCTATTACTAGCCTGGCACTAGTGCATCAGTTATTACTATCATGGCACTAGTGCATCAGCTATTACTAGCATGGCACTAGTGCATCAGCTATTACTAGCATGGCACTAGTGCTTCAGCTATTACTAATATGGTACTAGTGCATCAGCAAGTACTAACATGGCAATAGTGCATTAGCTATTACTAACATGGTACTAGTGCATCAGGTATTACTAGCATGGCACTAGTGCATCAGCTATTACTATCAGGGCACTAGTGCATCAGCTATTACTAACATGGCACTAGTGCATCAGGTATTACTAGCATGGCACTAGTGCATCAGCTATTACTAGCATGGTACTAGTGCATCAGCTATTACTAATATGGCACGAGTTCATCAGCTATTACTAGCCTGGCACTAGTGCATCAGTTATTACTATCATGGCACTAGTGCATCAGCTATTACTAGCATGGCACTAGTGCATCAGCTATTACTAGCATGGCACTAGTGCTTCAGCTATTACTAATATGGTACTAGTGCATCAGCAAGTACTAACATGGCAATAGTGCATTAGCTATTACTAACATGGTACTAGTGCATCAGGTATTACTAGCATGGCACTAGTGCATCAGCTATTACTATCAGGGCACTAGTGCATCAGCTATTACTAACATGGCACTAGTGCATCAGGTATTACTAGCATAGCACTAGTGCATCAGCTATTTCTAGCATGGTACTAGTGCATCAGCTATTACTAGCATGGCACTAGTGCATCAGTTATTACTATCATGGCACTAGTGCATCAGCTATTACTAGCATGGCACTAGTGCATCAGCTATTACTAGCATGGCACTAGTGCTTCAGCTATTACTAATATGGTACTAGTGCATCAGCAAGTACTAACATGGCAATAGTGCATTAGCTATTACTAACATGGTACTAGTGCATCAGGTATTACTAGCATGGCACTAGTGCATCAGCTATTACTATCAGGGCACTAGTGCATCAGCTATTACTAACATGGCACTAGTGCATCAGGTATTACTAGCATGGCACTAGTGCATCAGCTATTACTAGCATGGCACTAGTGCTTCAGCTATTACTAGCCTGGCACTAGTGCATCAGTTATTACTATCATGGCACTAGTGCATCAGCTATTACTAGCATGGCACTAGTGCATCAGCTATTACTATCATTGCACTAGTGCATCAGCTATTTCTAGCATGGTACTAGTGCATCAGCTATTACTATCATGGTACTAGTGCATCAGTTATTACTAGCATGGCACTAGTGCATCAGCTATTACTAACATGGCACTAGTGCATCAGCTATTACTAGCATAGCACTAGTGCATCAGCTATTACTAGCATGATACTAGTGCATCAGCTATTACTAGCATGGCACTAGTGCATCAGGTATTACTAACATGGCACTAGTGCATCAGGTATTACTAGCATGGCACTAGTGCATCAGCTATTACTATCATGGCACTAGTGCATCAGCTATTACTAGCATGGCACTAGTGCATCAGTTATTACTATCATGGCACTAGTGCATCAGCTATTACTAGCATGGCACTAGTGCATCAGCTATTACTATCATTGCACTAGTGCATCAGCTATTTCTAGCATGGTACTAGTGCATCAGCTATTACTATCATGGTACTAGTGCATCAGTTATTACTAGCATGGCACTAGTGCATCAGCTATTACTATCAGGGCACTAGTGCATCAGCTATTACTAACATGGCACTAGTGCATCAGGTATTACTAGCATGGCACTAGTGCATCAGCTATTACTAACATGGCACTAGTGCATCAGGTATTACTATCATTGCACTAGTGCATCAGCTATTTCTAGCATGGTACTAGTGCATCAGCTATTACTAGCATGGCACTAGTGCATCAGTTATTACTATCATGGCACTAGTGCATCAGCTATTACTAGCATGGCACTAGTGCATCAGCTATTATTATCATTGCACTAGTGCATCAGCTATTTCTAGCATGGTACTAGTGCATCAGCTATTACTAGCATGGCACTAGTGCATCAGCTATTACTATCAGGGCACTAGTGCATCAGCTATTACTAACATGGCACTAGTGCATCAGGTATTACTAGCATGGCACTAGTGCATCAGCTATTACTATCATGGCACTAGTGCATCAGCTATTACTAGCATGGCACTAGTGCATCAGTTATTACTATCATGGCACTAGTGCATCAGCTATTACTAGCATGGCACTAGTGCATCAGCTATTACTATCATTGCACTAGTGCATCAGCTATTTCTAGCATGGCACTAGTGCTTCAGCTATTACTAATATGGTACTAGTGCATCAGCAAGTACTAACATGGCAATAGTGCATTAGCTATTACTAACATGGTACTAGTGCATCAGCTATTACTAGCATGGCACTAGTGCATCAGGTATTACTAACATGGCACTAGTGCATCAGGTATTACTAGCATGGCACTAGTGCATCAGCTATTACTATCATGGCACTAGTGCATCAGCTATTACTAGCATGGCACTAGTGCATCAGTTATTACTATCATGGCACTAGTGCATCAGCTATTACTAGCATGGCACTAGTGCATCAGCTATTACTATCATTGCACTAGTGCATCAGCTATTTCTAGCATGGTACTAGTGCATCAGCTATTACTATCATTGCACTAGTGCATCAGCTATTTCTAGCATGGTACTTGTGCATCAGCTATTACTATCATGGTACTAGTGCATCAGTTATTACTAGCATGGCACTAGTGCATCAGCTACTACTATCAGGGCACTAGTGCATCAGCTATTACTAACATGGCACTAGTGCATCAGGTATTACTATCATTGCACTAGTGCATCAGCTATTACTAGCATGGCACTAGTGCATCAGCTATTACTATCATTGCACTAGTGCATCAGCTATTTCTAGCATGGTACTAGTGCATCAGCTATTACTATCATTGCACTAGTGCATCAGCTATTTCTAGCATGGTACTAGTGCATCAGCTATTACTATCATGGTACTAGTGCATCAGTTATTACTAGCATGGCACTAGTGCATCAGCTATTACTATCAGGGCACTAGTGCATCAGCTATTACTAACATGGCACTAGTGCATCAGGTATTACTATCATTGCACTAGTGCATCAGCTATTACTAGCATGGCACTAGTGCATCAGCTATTACTATCATTGCACTAGTGCATCAGCTATTTCTAGCATGGTACTAGTGCATCAGCTATTACTAGCATGGCACTAGTGCATCAGCTATTTCTAGCATGGTACTAGTGCATCAGCTATTACTATCATGGTACTAGTGCATCAGTTATTACTAGCATGGCACTAGTGCATCAGCTATTACTATCATTGCACTAGTGCTTCAGCTATTACTAGCCTGGCACTAGTGCATCAGTTATTACTATCATGGCACTAGTGCATCAGCTATTACTAGCATGGCACTAGTGCATCAGCTATTACTATCATTGCACTAGTGCATCAGCTATTTCTAGCATGGTACTAGTGCATCAGTTATTACTAGCATGGCACTAGTGCATCAGCTATTACTAACATGGCACTAGTGCATCAGGTATTACTAGCATAGCACTAGTGCATCAGCTATTACTAGCATGATACTAGTGCATCAGCTATTACTATCATGGTACTAGTGCATCAGTTATTACTAGCATGGCACTAGTGCATCAGCTATTACTATCAGGGCACTAGTGCATCAGCTATTACTAACATGGCACTAGTGCATCAGGTATTACTATCATTGCACTAGTGCATCAGCTATTACTAGCATGGCACTAGTGCATCAGCTATTACTATCATTGCACTAGTGCATCAGCTATTTCTAGCATGGTACTAGTGCATCAGCTATTACTATCATGGTACTAGTGCATCAGTTATTACTAGCATGGCACTAGTGCATCAGCTATTACTATCAGGGCACTAGTGCATCAGCTATTACTAACATGGCACTAGTGCATCAGGTATTACTATCATTGCACTAGTGCATCAGCTATTACTAGCATGGCACTAGTGCATCAGCTATTACTATCATTGCACTAGTGCATCAGCTATTTCTAGCATGGTACTAGTGCATCAGCTATTACTATCATTGCACTAGTGCATCAGCTATTTCTAGCATGGTACTAGTGCATCAGCTATTACTATCATGGTACTAGTGCATCAGTTATTACTAGCATGGCACTAGTGCATCAGCTATTACTATCAGGGCACTAGTGCATCAGCTATTACTAACATGGCACTAGTGCATCAGGTATTACTATCATTGCACTAGTGCATCAGCTATTACTAGCATGGCACTAGTGCATCAGCTATTACTATCATTGCACTAGTGAATAAGCTATTACTAGCATGGCACTAGTGTATCAGCTATTACTATCATTGCACTAGTGCATCAGCTATTACTAACATGGCACTAGTGCATCAGGTATTACTATCATAGCACTAGTGCATCAGCTATTTCTAGCATGGTACTAGTGCATCAGCTTTTACTAGCATGGCACTAGTGCATCAGCTATTACTAGCATGGCACTAGTGCATCAGCTATTTCTAGCATGGTACTAGTGCATCAGCTATTACTATCATGGCACTAGTGCATCAGCTATTACTATCATTGCACTAGTGCATCAGCTATTTCTAGCATGGTACTAGTGCATCAGTTATTACTAGCATGGCACTAGTGCATCAGCTATTACTAACATGGCACTAGTGCATCAGCTATTACTAGCATAGCACTAGTGCATCAGCTATTACTAGCATGATACTAGTGCATCAGCTATTACTAGCATGGCACTAGTGCATCAGCTATTACTAGCATGGCACTAGTGCATCAGCTATTTCTAGCATGGTACTAGTGCATCAGCTATTACTATCATGGTACTAGTGCATCAGTTATTACTAGCATGGCACTAGTGCATCAGCTATTACTATCATTGCACTAGTGCTTCAGCTATTACTAGCCTGGCACTAGTGCATCAGTTATTACTATCATGGCACTAGTGCATCAGCTATTACTAGCATGGCACTAGTGCATCAGCTATTACTATCATTGCACTAGTGCATCAGCTATTTCTAGCATGGTACTAGTGCATCAGTTATTACTAGCTTGGCACTAGTGCATCAGCTATTACTAACATGGCACTAGTGCATCAGCTATTACTAGCATAGCACTAGTGCATCAGCTATTACCAGCATGATACTAGTGCATCAGCTATTACTAGCATGGCACTAGTGCATCAGGTATTACTAACATGGCACTAGTGCATCAGGTATTACTAGCATGGCACTAGTGCATCAGCTATTACTATCATGGCACTAGTGCATCAGCTATTACTAGCATGGCACTAGTGCATCAGTTATTACTATCATGGCACTAGTGCATCAGCTATTACTAGCATGGCACTAGTGCATCAGCTATTACTATCATTGCATTAGTGCATCAGCTATTTCTAGCATGGTACTAGTGCATCAGCTATTACTATCATGGTACTAGTGCATCAGTTATTACTAGCATGGCACTAGTGCATCAGCTATTACTATCAGGGCACTAGTGCATCAGCTATTACTAACATGGCACTAGTGCATCAGGTATTACTAGCATGGCACTAGTGCATCAGCTATTACTAACATGGCACTAGTGCATCAGGTATTAATATCATTGCACTAGTGCATCAGCTATTTCTAGCATGGTACTAGTGCATCAGCTATTACTAGCATGGCACTAGTGCATCAGTTATTACTATCATGGCACTAGTGCATCAGCTATTACTAGCATGGCACTAGTGCATCAGCTATTACTATCATTGCACTAGTGCATCAGCTATTTCTAGCATGGTACTAGTGCATCAGGTATTACTAGCATGGCACTAGTGCATCAGCTATTACTATCAGGGCACTAGTGCATCAGCTATTACTAACATGGCACTAGTGCATCAGGTATTACTAGCATGGCACTAGTGCATCAGCTATTACTAGCATGGCACTAGTGCTTCAGCTATTACTAGCCTGGCACTAGTGCATCAGTTATTACTATCATGGCACTAGTGCATCAGCTATTACTAGCATGGCACTAGTGCATCAGCTATAACTATCATTGCACTAGTGCATCAGCTATTTCTAGCATGGTACTAGTGCATCAGCTATTACTATCATGGTACTAGTGCATCAGCTATTACTAGCATGACACTAGTGCATCAGCTATTACTAGCATGGCACTAGTGCATCAGCTATTACTAGCATGGCACTAGTGCATCAGCTATTACTAACATGGCACTAGCACATCAGCTATCACTATCATGGTACTAGTGCATCAGCTATTACTAGCATGGAACTAGTGCATCAGCTATTACTAACATGGCACTAGTGCATCAGCTATTACTAGCATGGTACTAGTGCATCAGTTATTACTAGCATGGCACTAGTGCATCAGCTATTACTAACATGGCACTAGTGCATCAGCTATTACTAGCATAGCACTAGTGCATCAGCTATTACTAGCATGATACTAGTGCATCAGCTATTACTAGCATGGCACTAGTGCTTCAGGTATTACTAACATGGCACTAGTGCATCAGGTATTACTAGCATGGCACTAGTGCATCAGCTATTACTATCATGGCACTAGTGCATCAGCTATTACTAGCATGGCACTAGTGCATCAGTTATTATTATCATGGCACTAGTGCATCAGCTATTACTAGCATGGCACTAGTGCATCAGCTATTACTATCATTGCACTAGTGCATCAGCTATTTCTAGCATGGTACTAGTGCATCAGCTATTACTATCATGGTACTAGTGCATCAGTTATTACTAGCATGGCACTAGTGCATCAGCTATTACTATCAGGGCACTAGTGCATCAGCTATTACTAACATGGCACTAGTGCATCAGGTATTACTAGCATGGCACTAGTGCATCAGCTATTACTAACATGGCACTAGTGCATCAGGTATTACTATCATTGCACTAGTGCATCAGCTATTTCTAGCATGGTACTAGTGCATCAGCTATTACTAGCATGGCACTAGTGCATCAGTTATTACTATCATGGCACTAGTGCATCAGCTACTACTAGCATGGCACTAGTGCTTCAGCTATTACTAATATGGTACTAGTGCATCAGCAAGTACTAACATGGCAATAGTGCATTAGCTATTACTAACATGGTACTAGTGCATCAGCTATTACTAGCATGGCACTAGTGCATCAGGTATTACTAACATGGCACTAGTGCATCAGCTATTACTATCATGGCACTAGTGCATCAGCTATTACTAGCATGGCACTAGTGCATCAGTTATTACTATCATGGCACTAGTGCATCAGCTATTACTAGCATGGCACTAGTGCATCAGCTATTACTATCATTGCACTAGTGCATCAGCTATTTCTAGCATGGTACTAGTGCATCAGCTATTACTATCATTGCACTAGTGCATCAGCTATTTCTAGCATGGTACTAGTGCATCAGCTATTACTATCATGGTACTAGTGCATCAGTTATTACTAGCATGGCACTAGTGCATCAGCTATTACTATCAGGGCACTAGTGCATCAGCTATTACTAACATGGCACTAGTGCATCAGGTATTACTATCATTGCACTAGTGCATCAGCTATTTCTAGCATGGTACTAGTGCATCAGCTATTACTAGCATGGCACTAGTGCATCAGTTATTACTATCATGGCACTAGTGCATCAGCTATTACTAGCATGGCACTAGTGCATCAGCTATTACTATCATTGCACTAGTGCATCAGCTATTTCTAGCATGGTACTAGTGCATCAGCTATTACTAGCATGGCACTAGTGCATCAGCTATTACTATCAGGGCACTAGTGCATCAGCTATTACTAACATGGCACTAGTGCATCAGGTATTACTAGCATGGCACTAGTGCATCAGCTATTACTATCATGGCACTAGTGCATCAGCTATTACTAGCATGGCACTAGTGCATCAGTTATTACTATCATGGCACTAGTGCATCAGCTATTACTATCAGGGCACTAGTGCATCAGCTATTACTAACATGGCACTAGTGCATCAGGTATTACTATCATTGCACTAGTGCATCAGCTATTACTAGCATGGCACTAGTGCATCAGCTATTACTATCATTGCACTAGTGAATAAGCTATTACTAGCATGGCACTAGTGTATCAGCTATTACTATCATTGCACTAGTGCATCAGCTATTACTAACATGGCACTAGTGCATCAGGTATTACTATCATGGCACTAGTGCATCAGCTATTTCTAGCATGGTACTAGTGCATCAGCTATTACTATCATGGCACTAGTGCATCAGCTATTACTAGCATGGCACTAGTGCATCAGCTATTTCTAGCATGGTACTAGTGCATCAGCTATTACTATCATGGCACTAGTGCATCAGCTATTACTATCATTGAACTAGTGCATCAGCTATTTCTAGCATGGTACTAGTGCATCAGTTATTACTAGCATGGCACTAGTGCATCAGCTATTACTAACATGGCACTAGTGCATCAGCTATTACTAGCATAGCACTAGTGCATCAGCTATTACTAGCATGATACTAGTGCATCAGCTATTACTAGCATGGCACTAGTGCATCAGCTATTACTAGCATGGCACTAGTGCATCAGCTATTTCTAGCATGGTACTAGTGCATCAGCTATTACTATCATGGTACTAGTGCATCAGTTATTACTAGCATGGCACTAGTGCATCAGCTATTACTATCATTGCACTAGAGCTTCAGCTATTACTAGCCTGGCACTAGTGCATCAGTTATTACTATCATGGCACTAGTGCATCAGCTATTACTAGCATGGCACTAGTGCATCAGCTATTACTATCATTGCACTAGTGCATCAGCTATTTCTAGCATGGTACTAGTGCATCAGTTATTACTAGCATGGCACTAGTGCATCAGCTATTACTAACATGGCACTAGTGCATCAGCTATTACTAGCATAGCACTAGTGCATCAGCTATTACTAGCATGATACTAGTGCATCAGCTATTACTAGCATGGCACTAGTGCATCAGGTATTACTAACATGGCACTAGTGCATCAGGTATTACTAGCATGGCACTAGTGCATAAGCTATTACTATCATGGCACTAGTGCATCAGCTATTACTAGCATGGCACTAGTGCATCAGTTATTACTATCATGGCACTAGTGCATCAGCTATTACTAGCATGGCACTAGTGCATCAGCTATTACTATCATTGCACTAGTGCATCAGCTATTTCTAGCATGGTACTAGTGCATCAGCTATTACTATCATGGTACTAGTGCATCAGTTATTACTAGCATGGCACTAGTGCATCAGCTATTACTATCAGGGCACTAGTGCATCAGCTATTACTAACATGGCACTAGTGCATCAGGTATTACTAGCATGGCACTAGTGCATCAGCTATTACTAACATGGCACTAGTGCATCAGGTATTAATATCATTGCACTAGTGCATCAGCTATTTCTAGCATGGTACTAGTGCATCAGCTATTACTAGCATGGCACTAGTGCATCAGTTATTACTATCATGGCACTAGTGCATCAGCTATTACTAGCATGGCACTAGTGCATCAGCTATTACTATCATTGCACTAGTGCATCAGCTATTTCTAGCATGGTACTAGTGCATCAGGTATTACTAGCATGGCACTAGTGCATCAGCTATTACTATCAGGGCACTAGTGCATCAGCTATTACTAACATGGCACTAGTGCATCAGGTATTACTAGCATGGCACTAGTGCATCAGCTATTACTAGCATGGCACTAGTGCTTCAGCTATTACTAGCCTGGCACTAGTGCATCAGTTATTACTATCATGGCACTAGTGCATCAGCTATTACTAGCATGGCACTAGTGCATCAGCTATTACTATCATTGCACTAGTGCATCAGCTATTTCTAGCATGGTACTAGTGCATCAGCTATTACTATCATGGTACTAGTGCATCAGCTATTACTAGCATGACACTAGTGCATCAGGTATTACTAGCATGGTACTAGTGCATCAGCTATTACTAACATGGCACTAGTGCATCAGGTATTACTATCATTGCACTAGTGCATCAGCTATTTCTAGCATGGTACTAGTGCATCAGCTATTACTAGCATGGCACTAGTGCATCAGTTATTACTAGCATGGCACTAGTGCATCAGCTATTACTAACATGGCACTAGCACATCAGCTATCACTATCATGGTACTAGTGCATCAGCTATTACTAGCATGGAACTAGTGCATCAGCTATTACTAACATGGCACTAGTGCATCAGCTATTACTAGCATGGTACTAGTGCATCAGTTATTACTAGCATGGCACTAGTGCATCAGCTATTACTAACATGGCACTAGTGCATCAGCTATTACTAGCATAGCACTAGTGCATCAGCTATTACTAGCATGATACTAGTGCATCAGCTATTACTAGCATGGCACTAGTGCATCAGGTATTACTAACATGGCACTAGTGCATCAGGTATTACTAGCATGGCACTAGTTCATCAGCTATTACTATCATGGCACTAGTGCATCAGCTATTACTAGCATGGCACGAGTGCATCAGTTATTACTATCATGGCACTAGTGCATCAGCTATTACTAGCATGGCACTAGTGCATCAGCTATTACTATCATTGCACTAGTGCATCAGCTATTTCTAGCATGGTACTAGTGCATCAGCTGTTACTATCATGGTACTAGTGCATCAGTTATTACTAGCATGGCACTAGTGCATCAGCTATTACTATCAGGGCACTAGTGCATCAGCTATTACTAACATGGCACTAGTGCATCAGGTATTACTAGCATGGCACTAGTGCATCAGCTATTACTAACATGGCACTAGTGCATCAGGTATTACTATCATTGCACTAGTGCATCAGCTATTTCTAGCATGGTACTAGTGCATCAGCTATTACTAGCATGGCACTAGTGCATCAGTTATTACTATCATGGCACTAGTGCATCAGCTATTACTAGCATGGCACTAGTGCTTCAGCTATTACTAATATGGTACTAGTGCATCAGCAAGTACTAACATGGCAATAGTGCATTAGCTATTACTAACATGGTACTAGTGCATCAGCTATTACTAGCATGGCACTAGTGCATCAGGTATTACTAACATGGCACTAGTGCATCAGGTATTGCTAGCATGGCACTAGTGCATCAGCTATTACTATCATGGCACTAGTGCATCAGCTATTACTAGCATGGCACTAGTGCATCAGTTATTACTATCATGGCACTAGTGCATCAGCTATTACTAGCATGGCACTAGTGCATCAGCTATTACTATCATTGCACTAGTGCATCAGCTATTTCTAGCATGGTACTAGTGCATCAGCTATTACTATCATTGCACTAGTGCATCAGCTATTTCTAGCATGGTACTAGTGCATCAGCTATTACTATCATGGTACTAGTGCATCAGTTATTACTAGCATGGCACTAGTGCATCAGCTATTACTATCAGGGCACTAGTGCATCAGCTATTACTAACATGGCACTAGTGCATCAGGTATTACTATCATTGCACTAGTGCATCAGCTATTTCTAGCATGGTACTAGTGCATCAGCTATTACTAGCATGGCACTAGTGCATCAGTTATTACTATCATGGCACTAGTGCATCAGCTATTACTAGCATGGCACTAGTGCATCAGCTATTACTATCATTGCACTAGTGCATCAGCTATTTCTAGCATGGTACTAGTGCATCAGCTATTACTAGCATGGCACTAGTGCATCAGCTATTACTATCAGGGCACTAGTGCATCAGCTATTACTAACATGGCACTAGTGCATCAGGTATTACTAGCATGGCACTAGTGCATCAGCTATTACTATCATGGCACTAGTGCATCAGCTATTACTAGCATGGCACTAGTGCATCAGTTATTACTATCACGGCACTAGTGCATCAGCTATTACTAGCATGGCACTAGTGCATCAGCTATTACTATCATTGCACTAGTGCATCAGCTATTTCTAGCATGGTACTAGTGCATCAGCTATTACTATCATGGTACTAGTGCATCAGTTATTACTAGCATGGCACTAGTGCATCAGCTATTACTAACATGGCACTAGTGCATCAGCTATTACTAGCATAGCACTAGTGCATCAGCTATTACTAGCATGATACTAGTGCATCAGCTATTACTAGCATGGCACTAGTGCATCAGCTATTACTAGCATGGCAAATAACAAGCAAAACTAATCATAGCTGAAAATGAATGTGCAGATGTTTGAAAAACTCAATAAATGAATTTTGAACCTCATTGAATAACAGCTGTTGTCTTACAAGTGTGAGATCAGAATAAGTTATATTCACACAGGCTTTTATTGATCAAAAATGTTACTGAAGTGGTGACAAGCCTTCATTGCCCTACAGTTATTTTTTTCTCGCCCAAAGCCAAACTTCACACCACTTGGATTTGTTCCATCGTCAGAAAATTTTGGATTAACTTTCCATACCACTGAGCAAGGTAGAAGCAATTTGTAAATGCTCATAGTAGCAAAATCTAGCCAGTATTACCAGTATACACTTGCATACGTTGGAGCTCAAGCTCCATTCGAGCTCGAACTCGATCATTGGCGATCGGCAATGATTGCCCAAACTGCAAACTTATCGGAAAGTTATACAGGGAAGCACTGAAGACCGAGTAAAAACAAAAGGTAACCATTAGACTTTTTCTGAACCAGGGTTTGTGGCAAGCTCCAAACAAATCAACTAACTTTGAAGGAAAACAGCATATGGAGAACACCATATCATAGTTAATTGATAGTTTTGCTATTCAAAACTATCAAGAAACTCTCAACTATTAGCTCACAAAATGTAAGCATGTATGCTCACAAAACATCCACTTTATTGGTATGTCAGAAAAAATTTGACAACTTATCAACATATTTTTAAAGACTTTTACCAAGCATATTGGTTGACAACTGATAAGTAACTTAACCTTGAATTTATGATAAAAGTTTGGTACCAATTGAGAACCCTTTTGGCTATATTTCTCTTTAAACCTATGAATTAACAATTTTGAAGCAATATTTTTTCTTTGAACATGTCCAGCAGGTAAATATTGAAGCTATGTATTGTAGATATGGCTTTTTTCATACGATTTTTGTTCATTGTACTTGAACATAACAAATAGACAACTCAATCAATACTATCTTGTACCACAGCATTGTTCTTTATATTTACAATATTTTTCACCAATCCATTGCGGCTAGGTCCGTTATTTTATAGATAACCTATAAAATATTTATTTAAAGTTACATCTCTTCGTCCCATTGTTATCATAGTTTGTTTTTGCAATTATTTCGATTCTGAAAAAACGCAGCTTGGAAGACAAAAACCTCCGTAATACAAGCTTTACTCTGTGATTGTTAAAAAAACATTGATAACCAATATCAATACCGGTTATTAGCCAATGTGTAAAAGGAAATAAAATGGTGTTTGTTAGCCGCCATTTTTAATACATTTTTGTTAATCAAGTTTTATCGATTCATGTTTTGGATAGCTAATTTGGCAGATAAAAAGCACAAGGTGGTAGCACAAGGTTGAAGGTCATCATTTGGCAGCACCGGTTGATCAAAGTCATTAAAATAAAAATTTGTTCTGATAATCACCTTCGTTGTACTAAAGCAGAATAGAAAGGAGGTCAAATTAGCTGTGTAATACAGAGCCATAAACAAACTTTGAAAAATACACCTGACACACCTTTGATTGAAGAGATAAATCATCCATGTTCAGGAATACACTGCTTTACGCCTTAGATGCCACATCAGACCTTCGATCAATGCTACTGCCAGATGAAGAAACTTAATGGATTGCCATCTACTATGTTTGGTAAACCACTCATAATGTTGCTTCAGAAAAAGGCCATTGGGATTTTCGGTTTCACATTTTGCGTATCTATAGATCGCAAACATCGTCAGAGCATGACTAATTCTAAAACATTATTAGACATAATTTTTATCGTATAGATATGTGGATTGTGCAAACCTGAATAACAATTGCACTTATGAATCTTCAACAGCTATTAAATATCTCAATGACCAGGAAGTTATGAACACAATTAGTATACTGTAGTCATAAACAAGGAAATAGCATAATATACAAAATAGCCAAAATTAAATAATGAACTTTTGTATGGTGATCAGCACATAAGCTAACTAAATCAATTGTGCTTGGAATAGTATATTTCAATCAAATGCTATACATGACTAGATCAGCATACTCCTGCAGTTATCAGAACAGACATCTTAAAAACACTAGTTACAAAAACTAATAAATATGATAATTGTCACCAATGTTGCAGGATGCAACAAGACTTCCAAACTATTAATCTTTTATAGCAGTCAATCTAAATAAAACAATTAATCAACCATAAGCAAGAACAAAGTTTATGAAATTAGTTGCAATACATTTTAGTTACATTAGAATTTATCTTTATTAGGGAGATTGTAATCTACAAATCACAGACTTTCTTGATATAAATTTTTGTTAACCTAAATGTTGAAACACGATGAGAACATACAATGTTTTTAGCAATAGCTTGAGAACCAAATGCTCAAAATCTTCTTGGCAAGGGATGTATGTAGTTGTCACGGGCACGGGCAAAGGAGCATTGTAAAATTGTTTTTAATGTTAGTGTCAATATTATTTTAGTCCTTTCAACACTGGCTCTCATTTTCAATGTCTGTCCTGTTTCACATTTTGTGTATGGATAGATCAATACATTTTACAAGCACAATTATTTCTAAAAATTATCAGCTCTATGTAGATAAATAAATTGCTGCAAGCCCGAATGATTTCTACAAGTATATTAAACTGTTGCATATCATCATAAGACCTGTGTAGAGTTTTGCTCAAATAAACATTAGGCCTAGTAGATGAGCAACAACGATGGGCTACTATGACACCAGTTTGCAAAAAAAACAAATTTAAGAAAATAAGCTGAAGCTCTATTTGATCTTCGAGTGCATTCCAACTTATGATCACTTACCTCAGCAAAATCCTAAGCAGTTGTTTGTGTGGTTTAATTTTTAACTGGGTGTCGCATAACCCTTTGCTTCTGTACACTATAAACTATTAGCCTACAAGAATTTAATATAACAAAGTTTTTTAATCATAATTGACTCAACAATTATTCAACAATTATAGTCTACCAAAGGCCTTGCAATAATGGTTACAATTACTTGAATATACGTATGTTCACACCCAACTGATCGCTTTGGGAAAAATGTGTTGGTTATCCATGGAATTTAGACAAATTGTGTAATATAACTCATCAAAAGCTTAAAGACAGTGTGCATTGCTTATAACGTTTGAAGCTGCATTATTGCTGGCAGTAACCAGTGAATAGTTTTATTTCTTACTTCAGTCAAAAAGAGTTTAACAATTGGACCGTAATGTAACTTGTTCACTTTACTAGCTCAACACCTAATGATGTGATATGTTGACAAATAGATTGATTAATGATATTTGACCTTATAATCAAAAGTCGACAGACTTGGATGACAGCAAAAACTCTAATACTAGTGCTTACAATTAGCCGGAGAAGGCTAAAGCAAAATTAAAATAGACTATGTCATGTCAAATGGAAAAGGGTCTGTGATCTCACACCCACATAATACTACTTGACTCACCTGACGAGATGTTTATCGAGGCCAAATACTCTATACACTAGATGTAGCACCTTTGTAACTGCAAATATACAAAACATCATTATCGATACCAGACAGCAGTCAATCTAAATAAAACAATTAATCAACCATAAGCAAGAACAAAGTTTATAAAATTAGTTGCAATACATTTTAGTTACATTAGAATTTATCTTTATTCAGGAGATTGTAATCTACAAATCACAGACTTTCTTGATATAAATTTTTGTTAACCTAAATTTTGAAACACGATGAGAACATACAATGTTCTTAGCAATAGCTTGAGAACCAAATGCTCAAAATCTTTTTGACAAGGGATGTATGTAGTTGTCACGGGCACGGGCAAAGGAGTGTTGTAAAATTGTTTTTAACGTTAGTGTCAATATTATTTTAGTCCTTTCAACACTGGCTCTCATTTTCAATGTCTGTCCTGTTTCACATTTTGTGTATAGATAGATCAATACATTTTACAAGCACAATTATTTCCAAAATTCATCAGCCCTACATGTATGTAGATATATAAATTGCTGCAAGCCTGAATGATTTCTACAAGTATATAAAACCGTTGCATATCATCATAAGACCTGTGTAGAGTTTTGCTCAAATAAACATTAGGCCTGGTAGCTGAGCAACAACGATGGGCTACTATGACACCAGTTTGCAAAAAAACAATTTAAGAAAATAAGCTGAAGCTCTATTTGATCTTCGAGTGCATTCCAACTTATGATCACTTACCTCAGCAAAATCCTAAGCAGTTGTTTGTGTGGTTTAATTTTTAACTGGGTGTCGCATAACCCTTTGCTTCTGTACGCTATCAACTATTAGCCTACAAGATTTTAATATAACAAAGTTTTTTAATCATAATTGACTCAACAATTATTCAACAATTATAGTCTACCAAAGGCCTTGCAATAATGGTTACAATTACTTGAATATACGTATGTTCACACCCAACTGATCGCTTTGGGAAAAATGTGTTGGTTACCCATGGAATTTAGACAAATTGTGTAATATAATTCATCAAAAGTTTAAAGACAGTGTGCATTGCTTATAACGTTTGAAGCTGCATTATTGCTGGCAGTAATCAGTGAATAGTTTTATTTCTTAATTCAGTAAAAAAGAGTTTAACAATTAAGCAGAAATGCAACTTGTTCACTTTACTAGCTCAACACCTAACGATGTGATATGTTGACAAATACAATGGATTGATTAATGATATTTGACCTTACCTTCATACACAATGTTATATATGTAAGCCTGGTTCTCATAAGAGCTGCGAGACAGCGTAATCTCGTGCACCAGAACAATGCGTTGCTAGGCTCAACGACGACTTAGGTTCACATGAAGCTGTGTTGCTGGTCGAAGCAAAAACAAGATATTAACTATGTTATTTTGATATAACTGGTCTTCACTTGTACAATGTATTTCAGGAAGATTTTTGCCTGTGACCCCTTGCAATGGTTTACCAGCAAAGAGCTCCGGTGTTTACAGCCCGCAACTACCGCCAGTACTCGACACATAAATTCTCATTTTATCACGGATGAATATGTGATGGTCATGTGATTGCATGGCGCAAACACCAACGTAACATCAGTTTTTGTGGTGTGTATAGGAACCAGGCTTTACTGGTTGTTCCTGAATTATTGCAAGGCTAATAATAAAATAAGATTCAAACTACCATTGTGCATCACAGATGTATGATATTACATATAAGGATTTATTTTTAGAGTAGTAAAATACTAGTATTATTACTCAACATGAATTGAATCAAATAAAGAATTTCACTATTCACCATTAAAACTGTAATCACTACAATTTTTTTCTGAAACAATGTGTTTTTTGTTTAATTTTATGTCTTTTGTGATATCTGCTTAGCAGCTCACACTTTGGTAATCCATCCAACATAATTTCTATTCTTTATTGATCCTTTTTCCTGTAAATGAATCACGATTCCTGACAGAGATCTGTCTTGCAGCATTGATTTTTTGTTAATACGTACAAATTATAAAATGTGGCATTTTTCTGCAAGGAAGGCCTATTTACTGGCAACGCGTTGTTTTTTTAACCATGTGGTTGTCACTAGAACCATCGCCTCTCATTTCTATGTGAATTGTAGTACTTCTCACCGATGGCACAAAAAGAACATGGACATTTTTTTCCAACTGATATTTTAAAGGGCATATTTTCAGCTACACAGCCCCTGCTTCTGATGCCGACTGCACTATTATGGTCAAGCGATATGAGTCAGAGAACTAGGTTGACTCGAATGGCAAGTGCATGCCAAAGCCAGAATGGTAAAATCAAACATGTTGACCTCACCCTATGCCCTGCATCGTTAAACAAAGGATACCAAAACAATGCATAAAAAACCACAAAGTCCTTCTTGATAAATGGGATTTGCTCGTGATGTTACAATGCATTCAAAAAACATCCAACAGCAAATAGCAGACAAGCAGCAAGTAACATACATTGAAGGTTGAGTCAACTAGCAAACCGCCCGATTTTTTAGCAATAACCGAAATAGCTAAGATGAACCATAAAAATCAAAAGTCGTAACCATGACAGACTTGAATGACAGCAAAAACTCTAATTTTAGCGGTTACAATTAGATTAGCAGATAAGGTTAAAGCAAAACTAATATAAACTATGCCATGTTACATAGAAATATGTCTGTGATCTCACACCCACATAATACTTGACTTACCTGGCGATATGTTTATCGAGGCCAAATACACTACACTGGATCTAGCACTTTTGTAACTGCAAATACACAAAACATTGTTATCGATACCAGACAAAAAATCTCTTTAAGGGATAAAAAGAATATCAGCATTAAAAAGATTACAACAAGTATTAAATTAAGATAATAAATCTGATATCAAGATATTAAGATAGTACTACAACTTTGTATCTAAATCTTCACAATATGATAGGATAATAAGTCAACAAATCGGTAAACAGAAACTTAATGAAAAATAAGACTATATGAAACTATGACTATATAAACTTTAATGAAAAAGATAGAGTATAAACTGAGCATTTAAGTAAGCCCGAGTATGAGTGGAAGGGTTCGCAAAAAGAAGTCAATTGATAATTACTTAAATCTACGGTTTCAATTGCTGATTTAAATATATCATTTATATCAGCAACAGAAGGCTAAAGCATAACTAAAATAGACTATGCCATGTCACATGGAAAATGTTCTGGATCTCACAACCACATAATACTTGACTCACCTGACAAAATGTTTATCCAGGCCAAATAAACTGCACTGGATGTAGCACCTTGGTAACTGCAAATATACAAAACATAATTATCAATCCCAGGCAATAATGCTTATTCGAGTATAAAGAGAATATCAGGTATAAAGAGATTACAACAAGTATTCAATTAAGATGCTAACAAAAAGAAGCGCCTACTACAAATTTGTATATAAAACCAGGCAGGAAAAGACAGTAAAATGTAAGTATGGCAGGAAAATAAATCCACAAATCGGAAAACTGAAACTTAATGAAAAAGATGAAGTATTAACAGAGCATTTAAGGAAGCCAGTGTATGAGTGGCAGAGTTGGCAGAAAAAAAACACAAAGTATATTTGATAAATTACTTAAATATACAATTTCATTTGGTGTTTTAAATCTATGAATTAAACAACCAAATCATTTAAATAAATGATTTAAATCTATGAGTTAAATCATTGAATTATATGATGTTTTTTGGTCAAAATCCCATTTTTTTATTTTCTCCTTTTATGTCAACAGTTTACGAAAAATCAGTATTTTTTGACAAACTATTTTATTTTGCTGCATGGGTAACATTTTTGTATGCAGTCATTTGTCATAAATTAGCAAGTGTGGTGAGAATTGACTAAATGTGTAGTACAACACTTTAGAAAAACCTTTGAAATTAGAACCTATGGGTTAATTTAGTTACCCTGAAAGCAGTATAAATTGTAGGGTGGTAACTGTAAGTAGTGCAGGTTTCACTGGCTATTAGGTTTAATTATTGGCATTGTGAAATCAAACTGTTATCAAACATTCTCCAATTTTGTTACAAGTTAATCAAAAATATGTAAGCAGCTAAGTACTGCAGCAAAACTATATTTGTATTTTGCATGATCAACAGTTTTGAACATAAAAAAGATCTACCTAAAAATTGTAATTTAGTCAATTAAAGTTTAGGAAAAAGGAGAAAACTAGAGTTGTCCTCTCATGTCTTCAAGACAAAGAAATGGCCTGGATTTGTATAATACATAATTTTAGTCAATAATTTAATTTTAAAAGTTTATACTATAGGTTTTAAAAAAATGTTGGATTTGTTATTATAGTAACTGATTTTCAGCTCAGGGTATCATGATATGGTCTGTATATTATAAAGCCATTGTTTTTGGACACCAAGTCATAAATGGTGCTAGTAGTACCTGCTTATGACAGTTGGTCTTTTTTCATGCAAAATCTTTGAGATTGTCATGTATGACACTTATAACCAATTCTATTGCTCATAAAAACCAGTTTTGACTGTAAATTGCAGCAAACATATCAATGAGTGCAAAAGTTTTTAGACAACATTGTTTAATCTAGTTATGAAATGAGAGAAGACTTTCAAATTTAGAACAAAAATAAAAATGTTTCAGAAACTTCAAATCAGGGTACAAGCTATAATATAATCACAGGTTAATTGTCAGCGGTAGATATTAACTTGTAAAGGTATTTCTTTATGCATATTTATTTAGCGGTATACAGAAAGTAGCGCGTATGTTAGCAGATTAATTGCATTCAAAAGAGTTAGTGTTGCTTAGCCCAAAAGGGGGTGCAAAATGCATGTATAAGCAACATCGCTTTACAAGTAAAAGGATTAAATTTATCTTCCTAAAAATTTGACGACTAAATAAAAGTCACCTTAAGTTGACTGCCACTATAAGGGAGCGGTTAAAAATAGAGCTACTATGGCATTCGAATTCAGGTTTTATGGTAGGTCAGAAAGCATTCAACAATTTAAGGTACTAAAATGATTTACCATAATGCTGGAGTGGATGAGGGTCTAAAAGGCCCTAAAAAAGGTTAAACAAATTATACCACCACCAAACTACTCTTTGGAATCAACGATGTGATAACTATTCTGGTAAAGCGTAAACACATAATGTAACAATGATAAGAACACTATGATGGAGATCACTAATCTACATATTATTTGGAGAGTCAACAACGTAACAGCTAAATCACTCAGATCAAACAATATATCAGATTATAAACGCCACCAACTGCACAATGAGCTACAAGTATGCTATTATAATGTGAGAAGTGGATATAATGTATATTTCTACTAGTCATAGTGTATCATGAATCATGGAAACAATAGCAAATGTATATGATTTTTACTCTTAATATTTTGCACGAAATTTAGCTGATGTAATAGTGCTATTCTAAGTAGACAGGCTCTAAGCTAAACCAAACACTGCATGCTATTAAATAGCAAGCATTATGAACTTGACAGTTTCAACATTATTAATGATATAGATAAAACTTACTTCACCACAATATAACTTACACAGACAAACTATTTTGGAAAAACCTGTAAAAATGGTTTAAAGAGAGAAAAACTGTCAGTCACAAAGTCGTGTAGCCTGTGAGACCAGGAACAACCAGCAAAGCAACACCACATTAGTTTTGTAATACCTAGAAATACAATGATAATGCTTTTCTAGCACCCGAGCTTGTCTGTTCATTTGCTAGTAACTAAGACAATATTTCCCATATGAAATAACAAAATGCAATCAAGTCAGCTCAACACTCTCAGATACTCACAATTTAATAGTCTTAATATACTATGAACTATAACTAGAAATAGCAGATAAACATTGAATAACAAATAATTCAAAACAGAGATGTTGTTTGGGAGTTGGGCATTGAAATTCTTGCAAGCTCTAAAATCAACAATGCTGTACTTGATAGCTTTAGAAACAAGTTTTTATGACACTCTAAATATTTTCAACCAAACGTGAAAAAAGAAAGTTGTCCAACTAACAAGAAAGTTAATAAAAACAGAATTCAACAAATTCAGTTGAACTGGCACACACCTTCTTCCTGTGTTATATAAAAAATGCCAGGGATTTCCTACAGCTTATGTATTACAGAACTCTAAATAAAATTTGGAAATTTCACAAAACGACTCACTTTTGACTGGTGATATGAATTCATTCATACATTGCTGAAAATATACTCTTCTTCTTCTTCTTTTTAATTTCTGCATCTGACTTTTACTCACTGCCACTGAAAAATGAAGAAACTGATTGGAACAGTAGTTAATCTGTATGGCACTACTCTTTACAGCTTATAACATTTGAATTACCATGTTTTTCATTGTTTCATTAGGAATACAGTATTGTAGAAAACATATACTTTATTGCCATCATTTCTCATAACCCTAAATGTTGGTACATTGCAGGGGCAAACATAAGAAATAGCTAGAGAATAGAGCACACAAACATATGACAAGTTATTTAAGTATTTGGTATCACCATAGTCCATGGAGTATGTAAAACAGTATTTTCATATTGCTAGTTCTAATAGTATCTTGAGTTACTGCCTTTTATTAAAATGGTTTGAATGACAACCTATTTGAAAGCAAAAGAGTTGGTGTTTCACCTTCAAACTAGAAGTTGTATCATAAGCAGAGATCACTAGATTTGAAACAATATTATTTTATGGTTTGTGGTAAAATATCAAAATCAATCATGAAAAAATCATAAGACAGCTAATGCCAGTTGGTATTTAAATAATGAAACCTGTATAAGCAATGACTAATGACAGCGGATACTAAGCAAAGGACTGACAGAAAACAACTTCAAACTACCAGTGACACACACAAATCTCAACCAGCCAAAAGAGGTCATTATTCAGCCTAGTAGCCAACAGCCATTTCACTTCACTCAAATAAGCGTAATGCATTGAAGACAAAGCTTTGAAAAAAGAGAGCAAATAAACAACTCCTCGACTCAATGGGAGACCTGTCAGTATGGCCATTACAGCGGCCAGTTGACAAAAGAGAGTATATACAATTCCTCAACTGATTGAGAGACCTGTAAGTACATGTATGACAAGTAGAGACAGTTGACAGAGATTAATTGTGGACTAGAAGCACTAACTACATAGCGCTAAGTACACAAATGATATTATTATCTCCGCTTGACTTTTTGTAACTTAACACAAAACATTGGTTATTTTCACTTTCTCCTAAAAGTAGTTATAGATACTCTGAAAGTTTCAGGTTCGATACCGCTATTTGTAAAATCACTATCTTAAAACGTTTTGGTATATTTAAGGCATAAAAACACACTAGGCAATATGTAAGGTAATATCACGCTGAATGGTGCTCACCTGCACTGGAATTTTCCCAGCTAATTGATATTAAACAATATGGATAGAGTTTTGCAACCAGAACTTTATAGCTTGTTAGGTGCAATTTGATTGGTTGTTTTTGTACGAAAATGCGATGAGTCGGCTGCTAGTTTGTTTGTGTCAATGTTTACCAACATACGCTGGCAACAATTTGCCATTTTGTTACCATGGAAACAGCATCAAAATGATCACATAATTCACCTAGCAAGTTGGTGTTGAGTGAAAACACTAGATTGGCATAATAAAGTTGTACATGTATTTAATAAGACTCTCCTCATTCCTGTATGACATGACCAACAAAAAGTACAAAAATACCCAGTAAAAAATTAACATTTTGATGTCAATTGTTGCAAAATTAGACCATTTTAAAAATGGCAAGTTTTTCTTGCTTTCAAAATTGAAAACTATTTTGAAGAAATTACTACATAAAAGTGGTTAAATATCATTGTTACAAATGCATGAATTGATTTGTGCGGATTTCTTCTTGTAGTGTGCAAGAAGTAGAATGTGTTGAGGCCCACGCCAGCAATATCTCATCAGTCTTCTGCATGCAATAAATTTGCCTAGTTTCATTGCCCCTTTAGTCTTATAACTCAAACCTGTCTATGTTGACCACTATATTTCAGACTCATTACAGAACAGTGTATCACTGATATGAAAATACTAGACAATTACAAGACATGAGACTTTTTGGGATTACTCACAATACTGATGAAACATTGCTTCACATTGTTAAATTTTCCTCAACTTGCCTAGTAACAGTTTATTTTTGTGGCAAACATACTTTTGATGCCACTTTCAGTGACATTAATTTGCAAGTTTGATGGGAAATTTGGGAAAATTTCCAAAACTCAAAATTTATTATGGCTTTAAAAAAGCATATGACGATATATGTTAGAGAATCAGCAACAATAAATATAAAGGAACTTCAATGTTTTACTTTTGAGTACTTTCGTCTTTTACTAATTATAAAGGTCAGAGTAGCTGCATTTTGAAAGAAGATGCATTATAATCCTCAAGATGAAATGACGAGTATGAAGTGTACCTATGGGTTACGTTGCTATAGGCCATTTTGCTGCACAAATATCAGAAAGTTGCATAATCAATTTGAGTTACTATTGTAACAGATTGTGAACAATTTTCTCAAGAGCACAAAACTGATCTAAACAACTGTTTCAATATTTTTGCTGTGTTGTTTCACTCTTTGGTTTATATTATACACGATCACATTTAAAACTGGCCATGAATGACAGCTACATACTTAGCAATCTAAGTGTAGCACAAACAACTTGGCCTATACCACCATATTGGTCTAAATATGCTAATTGTTGGCACTGTGGTTTATATGCTCACACAAAGGACGTCAAAATGGAAAACTGTGATTATGTATAATAATTGATTGCTTGTATGTCATTAAGTCACCTAATTTACATATAGATGCATATGAAGAAAAACAATGGAGGTGTTGACATAATAGTTACTTCATAGTAAACTAAAAAGCAAGTATCAATTAATACCATTGTTGCCGGAATAAAATGATAAATAACTCACCAACATTCAGATACCGGTTTCATGTGGTTGATTGCAGAACAGGTGAGCTGCTGTTTTCTATTTAAGCCATTCCTAAACAGTCTTTGAAACTGGATGACATTCAAATGTAGACGTGCTGATGAGTCCTGCAACTAGTAATAAATTACATTGGTCAGTTAGTTATTCAATAGCTTGATTTTCCAGAAACTTTTCTTTGGGTCTATTACAATATTGATAAAACATTTATTGCTTCAATGTCTCAGCTTGATTTAGTAACAAACTTTATTCTGGGGACAACTGTGCTCAATTGACTGACATCAAAATTAGTTTAGGGAGAAATTAAGTAAGGGTCCAAAACATTGATATAAGACTAGATGTCCTTAAAATAATTCAAATCTAGTAATCACAGTGATTTTAAATCATTACATAACCAAATCAAAAGAGTTAACCTGTGAAAAATAGGTTATTTGATCACAAAACAACATTTTTTTTAAATCGGTAAAAATTAGCCTTTATTATGGCTTTGAAAATGCACGTAACCAAATGATTTTTGATGGCTTTAAGAAAGCATGTAGCAGTAAATAATAGGGAATCAGCAATAACAAATATTAAGCAACATTCTTGTTTACCTTTTTAGTAATCTTTTGATTACTCAATATTGATGTCAAAGCAGCTTTCAAAAATAAAATAAAGCAAAACAAGTTTGAAGAACAAGTGTTACCTTTCTCAGTATGAAGGTGCGAGTGTTGTGTTGCTTTACTCAATAGTTTCTATTAGTCATTGAAATGTTTAAACCCACAGCTGGATAACATGCACATATCAAGCAAGCTAAGAGTCACACAAATTATCCGACTTATACAAGCATATTGGTTAAAATATGCTAATGAATTACTGCATCTTACGCAGAGAAGAATTGTCAGGCAGTTATAATACAAAAACGTTGCACTAGTAAACACCTCAAAAGCTAACTGATTGAAGATAATGAGTTATTTTCAATGTTAATCAATTTCAGTTGATGAATAAAACAGCATACTTCTTCAGCTTCAAAAAAACATTTTAAGAAAAATGAGTACAAAGCCAAAACATTTATGATTATCATCATTAACCCTTCAGAAGAAAACAAGATTTGTAACTTACTGCACCTTTACAGTAGTCAATCTACATAAACTCATCAATCACCCACAATCAAGAACAATTTGCATAACATATTGTTCAATGTATTTTAGGTATTTTTAGAACACAGGAATTAATTTTCTCATTCAAAAAGTTGCATAAATCTTAGTGCATTTTTAAATGTATTTTAGTAGGTATTTTAACTTTTTTAATTTTAGTAAGATACTGTAGTTGCTATCCAAAACTCATAAAGTTTCAAGTCAATCAGAATGAACATCTTTTAAAGCAAAATAAATTCACAACGCCAAAATTTGTTTCACTGTGAATAGTCAAAAGAATCAGGTGAAGCTTAGACAACTGTATTGCTAACATATTGTACTACAGCATTGTTCTCAGTATTCACAATGTTTCCCACTAATGCATAGCGACCAAGGCTGCATATTTTAAAAACAACCTAAAGATGAAGACAAAAATATGTTACATCCAATCACCTCATTATCATCATATATATGTTGTTTTCAAGAAGGATTTTAATGCCGGATAGATAAAAAAGCGGCTGGGAGGAGAAAAACGCCCACATTGCAAACACAACGCTGCAACATAAAGAGGAGTTTTTTTGCAAAACATTGAGGAGAGATAGACAATGTCAGTACCAATTTTATTAGCAAATCTGATAGGTGAAGTAACATCGGGTATGTTAGCTACCATTTTAATATACTTTTCCTAGTAAGTTGCAATGGTAAAAGTTTTGGAAACCCAATTTGGCAGATCACAAGCACAAGGTTGTAAGACAAGGTTAATGGCTGCGCTGTAGCAGCACAGGTTGAAGCCAATTGCACAAATACTTAAAATCCTCATATAAATAATCAGAAGATTGTTTGACCTGGTAATCTCCATTTGTCTGTACTAAAGAAAAATAGAAAGGGAGTCAGGCAAGTTGCAATATACAGACCTCTAAATTTACTTTAAAAAAAACACGTAATGATGCACCATTGACTCGAGCGATCAAGTTTCATATGGCTGGGAATACACTGTTTTCCTCTGTAGATGGCACATCAGACTTTTACTCACTGCCTCAGCAAAATGGAGAATTTGAATGGAACACCATTTACTCTTTATGAAAACTACTCCCAATGTGGCTTCATCAGAATGCCAATGATATGTCATGTTTAACCTTCTGCAAACCTACATATCACAAGCATTGCAAAATAACTAATGGTTCTAAAAAAAAAGGTTAGTTTTATATAGACAACCAAATTTTCGCAAGCCTAAATGACATCTACATAGATATAAAACTGTTACAAATTATGTTACGCAGATTTAAAAAATTTCGATGACCGACAAATATCTCATTGACAAGAAAGCTAAGAATTATTAGAGAATTTTAAGATTAGAGAATTATAAGATTAGCATAGTGTGGTCATACACAACCAAACGGTATAATATATAAAACCTCCTTTACACGAAAACAGATATTGTATGGCAAACTGCTCATAAGCGAGCACAATGAAGATTACTAACAATAATCAGGACTGCGCATGAATAGAACACAATACACAGTTATCAGAATAAAACTCTTAAGAACAACAAGTCCAATAGAAGAATAATTAAGACCAATACGGCCAAAATTGCAGGAGCTGACAATATTTAACTCTTGATGAACTTTTGCAATTTAACTTGCACTATATGAAATCATCAATCATGCTCAAGCAAGAACAATGATTATTACATTTGATTCCATATATATTAGCTGCATTCAAAATTTTGCTTTATTCAGGACATTCTAATGTACCAATCGTAGATTTGTTTGGTATAGCCTTTCACCAACATAAATGTTGAAACATGACATGAGGCTACTAAAGCAATACCTTAACAACAAAAATGACTAAAATATTACTAAAAAGTTGTGTGTGTAGTTGGTATATTCCATAGAGCGTACTGAAAGATTTATATTTTTTACCGTATTTAAACTTTGTGAAGCCTGGCTGTCATTGTCAATGTGTGTATGTATCTCTTAGCAATTTGTCTAACAATCAGAGGGTTTTTAAATTTTATCAAATATATGTGAATGTGGTCATAATACAAATATTTTTTGCAAAGCACAAGTAAAAAAGTCCGACAACGCACAGAAAATGTCACAAACCGAAAAATGGGTTTCACAGTTCCCCCGACTACAACCATGAAATGTTTGTTCAACAAAAAAAATTGTAAAACTCTTTGCAACAGTTTCATATTTAATGAGCATATGCTCATCATTGTTTATGTCTCGAAATAATTTGAAAAAATCTTAGTTAGTATCACATAAATCTTTACTTGCATTACAATCATCTATGACCTACCAAACAAATGAGTCAGTTCAATTTTTTTAACAATATTATTCCAATAAAAACTGATATTCTAATGAAGGAGGCAAGTAAATACATTTAGAATTGGTTAAAAAAAATTTAATTTT
Organism: Watersipora subatra; assembly: GCF_963576615.1. NCBI lineage: Eukaryota > Metazoa > Bryozoa > Gymnolaemata > Cheilostomatida > Watersiporidae > Watersipora > Watersipora subatra. The sequence goes on from NC_088713.1 coordinate 14,178,210, forward strand.
TTGGTCAAAAGTTTTATTTAGTTATTTAGTTCCATGAATAACATTTTTACATAGAAACGTCATTTGTAAACAGACTCATGCGAAAGCCGCTACTCCGGTCATTAGGGTTTCTGACCTCCTTTGCAATGCTAGAAAACTAGCCGTCAGAGTTTAAAGGGTTAAGGCACTGCTTTTTAGTGGAGCAAACTGCAAAAGTACATGCAAGCAAAAGCATTAGAATTCGGACATCAGACCATAAGCAGTTACATCAGCAGGCATCAAAAGTTTTAAAACAAACTTTCTATAAGTTTTTCTGCAAAGTGTAAACATCTGGTCAAAGCTATTTGGGATTGGAAAAAATTGACAGCTCTATCAGCAAGGCAAATCAGAAGCATAGAGAATATTGCAACCAGCAGATGCAAAGTGAAACAGGAACAAGAAAGAAACTCAAGTCGCTAGTAACACCAACAACTCTCCAACATTTAAAAGAGCAGAACATTCAGCAAAAAATCTAGACTCTATTCGCTTCACTTGACGAGTTGGCGAGCAATGAAGACATAGAGCCTTAAAAGATAAGAGTGCAAAAACAACTCATACAGTCCTTTAGAGGCCTGTCACTATGGCTGTATAGCATCAGTAGACAATTGCCTACGAAAAGGAACCATAAACAAAGAGTTATAACCAAATATAGGTAGTACACAAAGAGATTTGTCATCTTTGCTTGAGCTATTGAAAATTTTATCAAAATAATTATTTTTGACTGCCTTCTAATAATTAGAGCGGTGAATAATTTGAAAGGTTGAGGTTTGATATTGTTATAAATAACTATCACTGAAGTATTATTGGCCTTACAACTAAAACTTGTTTGTGCCAACCACTATCACTCAAAACCTACGACTGAAAAGTAGCTCAATGGTGACAATTTGATGGAAACATTGATTGATTTGCTGCCTCAACTGAGTTTTGTAGCAAGCTTAATTTAAACATGCAGTTTCAGATATGCTAAGGATTGACATTGCACATTATACACTTACACAAAGGATTTCAAAGTCTAAAGAGTATGATTATGTAGAATGACTGAAAGCTTTTAGGTCAATAAAATACCTACAGTAATTTACATATATAGACATACAAGCTGCTGAACCAAATGTCTTGGTGGCATAAGAGTCACTATGTAGTACACTCAGAAGTAAATAGAAATAAATACCATTGTGGATGAAATAAAATGATAAATAGCACATAAAACTCTAGGTACTGCCTCCAAATGGTTGATTGCAAAATAACAGAGCTGCTGTTTTCAAATTAAGCCACTTCTCAACAGTACTTGAAGTTAGACATCAGTCAAAAGTAGGCACACTGATGAGTTTTGCAACTAGTAACAAGTCCAACACTGAATTATTCAATGACTCAATCTTACACAGACTTTTCAAAAATAGCGATTTGATCCTACACAGACTTTTGATAGTTTAGTGAAAACTAGATAAAGTTTGGTTACTAAACAAAAAGTAATAAAACATGACTAAATTACTAGAAAAACTGACTTACATTTTTGCCATGCCTGCTTCATAAGAAGATCGGTAGCGAACTAAACCCAAACTATATTTAACACATACAAAAGTCAAAGCATTACTTTGAGCAATGCTGATTGCAACTGACTCCAATCACTCAACGTTGTGCATCGCTCCGTGATAGCGTTTGTATTTGAATGTGATTGGCTGCTTCACCATGGCTAGATTAACAGGAATAGGACCACCCATATGGTATATTGACCAACCACAGCTGTGATGAACTATGTTAGTTGTCCCATAGATATTAGTTTAATAATACAAAAACCTTTTGTTTTGTTGAGCATTATCTAATACTATGAACTAACAAACAGGCAGTATATATTTATGCTAAGCATTTAGCTTGGTTATCAAAATGTTACTTTTCACAATCAAATTTATCTGTTGCTACAGCTCATCCTAAAGCTTTGATAGTAGTCAATATATTATTTTGAATTTTTATTATAAATTTTAGTAGCACTTATTTTGTAGCTGCTGCTAAATAGCTAAGCGTACAATATGACTTTTTCTATGAGATGATCCAAGCTTAGTTTTTTTGTTATTTCTTAAGCAATTATTTTCCCATGCGCTCATTTTGCGCACATTTAGCCAATTTATCTCTTTGTGATGAAATGAACCAAAATATATGCTAGGAGCATAAATTTTGGTTTTGATGGAAATACAGATAATACGGATAGAAGATAGCTAGTCATGTTTGCTTGTAATGATTGAATGCAAATGTTTGACCCTAGTTCATGGCAGTAATGCAGCATTTGTGAGTAAATTAGGATAATTGTTTGGATGCAAAGCAGAAACTATTCAATTTCAATGCATTGGCATTTGACTAGAGATTAAAGTTATTCAGTAAAATTAATAATTTTTAGTTAATAATATTTTCTGGGTAAGAACAACGAATTAATTTTTTTTCTAATAAAAAGCCAATAATAATATTATTATCAGTAATTAATAATTTTAATATATATACATTTCTCAAAGTAGCTCGCATGTCTGCATTCTGGCAACAACTATTAAAATTTGGAATATAGAATTAGTACCAAGGAACATTTGATCTCAGACCCTCCGGTTCACAAGTTCGGCCTTGTACGAATTGTGATTTGTGATTAGTGATTTGTTTTTATCAACAAAATTAGTTAAGCAAAAGAAAAAAGCTGGAGGAGTGATTAAGCCCATAATACGCAATAGCATAGCTAGTCGTGGCATTGGGCTTGTCGTCATCGGTTTTATTCACATGTTAAAATATACAACCTAAGTTCTCTCTTGAAACTGGCCACCTTCTCTATGCCTTTAATAGACTTAGGGAGTCGTTTCCAAAAAAATGGCTTGTTTGAAATCTATCCCACGATGGCCTTCGCTGGAAGAAGATTGTGGGATATTTACATGTAGACAGAAATTGCAGAATCAGGTTTGACATATTGTGGGAGTGATGTAATTACAATAAAAGTATTGATGGGCTAAACATATGATGTGGTATGAATAAAGCGAACTGATAGGTACTATGGATGATGATTTGAAAAAAAGGTTTGGTGTGAGTGAGGCGGAGGTTTTTTGTGAATAGTCCTTATCATGCGTTCTTGAAGTGTTATTAAATTTGTAAGATGGTTGGGAGGTGCATTGCCCGCTGCCTCAATGCAATATGAAAGTTTGGAATTAACCATGGAATTGTATAATAAAAGCAAAGGTTTGCGGGGTAAAAATTTAAATGTGCGGTAGAGTAAGCCTGATAAAGGTCTCAGTTTTTTAGTAAATATTATATGTCTTTCTTCCAAGTGAGATTAGAATGAAAGAAAATACCTAAAAACTTAGTGTGATCTGCCTGACAAATTGGTTAGTTGATAATAAAAAAGGGATGACTGTTAGCTAGATAAAATTTAATTTTTTTTTAGTAATATTAAATTAGTATTATCAACATTTAAGGGGAGTTTGTTAGAAGTGCATAGTTTAGGCGACAGACATTAATTTGTTTGCTAGCTGATATATCTCGCTATATGTGAGCAAATACCCAATGATTTTGCGTAATACGCAGGGTCATAGCATAACTTCACGAGATGATGGCAGCTCCCATTATTAACTGTAATCAAATTTTCCATAGATATAGTGCCAGGCTAATAGCAAGTGGCAGGCAACTCTCATTACTTCTTTTGTTGATAAGCTAATTTTAATACCCATGCAACGTCGAAAAGCACAGCTAGTTACTTAGGATATATAATAGGTTACAAGCATTAGCTAAGCCAATTACTACAAAGACAATAATCTGAAAACAATTGTTCAGCTGTTAACATTTTAATTGCTAATGGTTTCTGCATCTTTTAATAATTATATTTGTATATGTTGGTGGTAACAGAATTTTATATGTAAAAAATATTATATCTGCGGAAACATTTATTGCTTCACTGCCTCAATATGTTTTAGTTAAAAACTTCATTTTTCAGCCCAACTGTGCCATTTTGACTGACATAAAAATTTGTGTTGAGAAACATTAAGCAGAACTATAGGTTTGGCGTAAGATCAAATGACTTTTAAATTGTTCAAATTAGCTAGTTAATTCGATTTTGAATAATTGCCCAAATGAACAAATATTACCCTGAAAGAAAAATGCTTCTCGGTTCACAAAGTAGCGCGTTTTATGGCCTAAGGGAAAGCATGCAATGATAAGTGCTAGAAAATTAACAGTGATGGATATTAAGCAACTTTTGTATCCAACTAATGAGCTGTGTTGTTTTCTATTTGATACAGACGTCAAAGCAGCTTTTAACAAGCAAATAAAACCGCAAAAATTTAAAGAAAATGTGTTACAATTTTTAGTACAGAAATATACTCATGTTTAAACTAGGTCATGTTGCTGTGGGAATACTACAAACTTATTCATTCTTCTGTATTTCGCATTATCACAAGCTCTAAAAAGCATGAATTATGTATCCTCTGCATTATCCATGTAAATATTTGTTATCCCTTGTTTCACTCGTTAGTTCATGTTAGCCAGTAAAAGGTTTAAAACTACAGCTGGATGACATGTAAACATCTAGCAAACTAATAAATGCAAAAATAGTCTGTCTTCTACAAGCAGTGTTTGTCCAGATATTATGCTAATTATCGACATTGCATCTTACACAAAGGATGTCAAAATCTACCAAATATGATTATGCAAAATAACTGGTTGTTTGTATGCTATTGAAACATCTAATTTACATATAGATAAGTTATAGTTATAGTCATAAGTTAATTTACATATAGATACTGCTTACGAGTGGTTGATTGTAGAACAACAGATTCGCTGGATTCAAACTAAACCATTCCTAAACAGTAGTTGAAATTGAATGACATTCAGAAGTAGGCAGACTGATGCGTCCTACGTGCAAGTGATGAGCTCAAAAATTAATGTTAGGTATGCAATGATTCAATCTACTAAATAGGCTTTGTATATTAATAACTTGATCATACACCAACTTTTTGTAACTTGTTGAATATTAGGTGCAATGTAGCTGCTAAATAAAAGTAAAAAATTATGTCTATTTTTTTAATTTTTTTAAAAACTCAAAAAAACTGACTTACATCTTTGCTATGACTGCTTTATAAGGAAATTAGTAGCTGATATACTCCATATCAGTACTCCATGCCAGATCTTCTGCACATGTTTCACATGTGCAGAAGTCTAGGCATTGCTCTTGGGTTGCTGATTTGGAAGTAACCGATGATAATCACTTAACGACATGTTGCAACGTCATAGCTTTTCTACTTACGCATAATTTGCTAGTTGATCATACCTAAATGTACATGACCACCCATATAGATAATTGGCTAACTACTGCAGAGATAAATTATGTTGATTACTCATTGCAAATTAGTTTAATAGTAGCAAAACTATTTTGTCTTTTAAGAAAATATTTAGTCCTATGAAATAACAAACATGTCGTATGGACCTGTCCTTTTTCCCAATTGAATTTATTTCTGGTTTTGGCATTTTACAAAGCTTTGAAAGTTTATACTCCACAAAAATTGCAACTTTTTTGTCAATGTGGTTAATCTAAGTGATTTTCTGCTGGCTGCATAGCAAATAGTGAAAAGTTTGTTTATAAAACTATAAAAGTAAAGTTTGTTCGTTATTTATCAAAAATAGTTTTTTTATGTATTGAATCCTCCATTTTTATTTCCTTTCAATGTTATGTTAGGAGCATGAATTTTGGTTTTGAGTTTATTACAGATATATGTAATACAGACAGAAAGCAACTATTTATATCAAATTGTATTGATTGATCACAAACATTTACCACTGCACAGCAGCGATACAGCGTTTGTAAATAGATTTTGATAATTAATTGTGGTAAGCCTGAAATATACAATTGAAATGCATCGTGTAGATCGACTAAGAGCTAAAATCATAATTATGTTAATATTTTTAACTTTTAATTATACATTAAATGGATATATAATACATTAATTCTTGCATTTCATTATGTTGATGATAATTTAATCATGATAGGATAAGCTCCTTTAGCATGATTGTATCTGAGCGAAAATGAACATTAAGCTTAGACAATTTCATTACAAATCTCTTGTACGGTTGCTTTGTTCTATATATTCATACTGTTTGTCATTAATGCAATGCAGTAAAGATTATATTGCTTTAAAAATTAAACGTTGTCTTGCAACAAAATTTACATTGCGGTTTTTTGGCATCCAAAGGTTCAGCATATTTTACTCTGCTGTTTTATATATTCAAAATATGTGGAAATGTGATTAAAAGCTCTTCAAAGCTTGAAAACCGACAAATAAGAAATTACTGTAGGTTAAATTCACTTTATTTCGATGATGTAAACAACTCTATATAGTTATTTTTGGTTAATATTGTTGTTCAATGTGATGTAATAATGTATAATTAAATGCTGACAAAAGGCTCTATAGAACGTCTCATAGCAGTAGTTTATTACAGACATTTTGGGTTGTACCGAAAAACTCTTGCTAAATATAAATGTTCGCTACTTTACAGTTTCGTTTTCAGCTTGGTCTAATCATTTACTCATAATCTGACATGTGACCCATACCTTCTTCCAGATGACGCAAATTTTTTCTGCAGCAATTCTTGAGCATCACATGTGACAAAGAGATTTTTAATGTATAACAGGAGATGATGAGTAACCCTTGAGCTGAAGTTAAAAGTTGAACGGGTTTTTAAGCTAAGTTCCGAGCTATCAGTGCTCAAAGTGACAGCATAACAATAATGATGAAATATATGCAATAATTGATGAAAAAGATAAAAGTGATTTCATGAATGAGGTTGCAGGAAATAGTAAACAGAAGCACATTGTGTTCAATTACATCAACATTGATCTGCTTTGAAAGAGATTCCAATATCTGGTGTTTTTGTGATAGTTTTGATTAACTGTTCACTTTTGAGCTTCTAAAGCTTGTAATTACATTTTCACATTTTTTTAACATACAACACAGCAGAGTAGAACACGGTGAATATTTTTATACCAATTAACGGTAATGTGAATTTTATGGCAAGTCAGCCTTTCAATTACAGAGTTTGACCATGGTGTATGATCTTGCAAAATGTCATACACCTGTAATTATTCTGTAAACTATCATATGTAAACAGTGCACCCTCAGGATATGATTACCTTATACAATTTTTTAACTTTAGTAAGTAGAACATCGCAATTTATTCACATCACCACATGAATTTAACGTGACCATACAAATTCAAGGATTTTCGCCCGAGTTCAGACTTGGCAGTCGGTGTGCTTATTAGAAGCACCGAAATAAGAAAGACGTCGAAATGGAGTTTGCACAAAAATATTTTCACATTGCTCGAAAGAGACCTTATGACCAATTTTTTTAACTGAGCAATAATTGTCAAGTGTAAAATGGTGACATTATCTCTTTAAAACTATCAGCAAAGTTGGAGTTGCGATCCCTATGAGCAAAAGGTCTGTGTGATCAGACAACTTCTCTCAAACCAGTAGGTAACAAAATGTTTATGATAAAAGATGGAAATTCAGTAATATAGTTAAAATCACAACAAACGTGCGTTGAGTAATTTAAACTTATTTAAAGTGAATTCAAAGTTTGTGTTAGACAGACAGCTTTCTTGAAGGTGGGAACTCTTCACGGTGCAAACTGCATATATCAACATTACATTTTAATTCAGATCGTAACTAATAAATACACTAAATATTGTAAAGTTAGTGTAGGCAACTGTAGTTATTACGGTTAACACACTTTTGTGTCACTAACTTTTAATATGTACAGTACTTGTATAAAATTGCGATGATTTTTACCAGGGGATGTTTGCTATGGAATGTGTGATAGGAATATATATATTCATATATCTATTTTTCTTCAGATAAATAGCAACACACGCACGCACACACACACACACACCTGTGTGCGCAGGCACACACACAATGTCTTACACACAATATGCACGCATGTAAAATAGATACATTAATCTATATGTTTATGGACACATTCAGACAATCGTTCATTTGTTAGTGTATGTGTATATTTTATGTATATATGTTTGTATGTATGTATATGTATATATGAATCCATACAAACATACGTAAATGTACATACATACATACATACACACATACATACATACATACATACATACATACATACATACATACATACATACATACATACATACATACATACATACATACATACATACATACATACATACATACATACATACAGACATACATACATACATACATACATACATACATACATACATACATACATACATTCATACATACACACATGCATACATACAAACACACATACATACATACATACATGCATTCGTATGTACGTACATACGTACATACATACGGACATACATACATATATATCACAATACATACATACATATTTGTACTTAGTAAAAATACTTAATTCAAATAGGGTTTCTTCTATTGTAAATTGCATTTTTTATCAATTTCTGCAACTTGAATTTCTGTTTCCAATTTCTATCTCTTTGCTAGTTTGTTTAGTTCAACAACATAAAATTGTTTACACATAACACTAAATTTATTGTTTCATTTTAAAAAAGCTTTTAGAAATGGGTTTGTGTTCTTATGCAAAGGCATGATATGTATCAACAAGTTTTATTGTAGTTTCATTATTTTACTTAGCAAAACTACTACAACCTTTCAGCAGCATCATCCAACCTAGTAGAATAATTCCAACCTTCATTACTCTAGGAGATTCATGTAGCTTCTATAGCTTAACTAAATCCATGTACCAGTTTGTAAAATTTTGTGTATTTCTATTTTATTCGTTGAGAACCTCTTTAAATTATTTAAAGTGCATTGTCTGTTTCATCACAGAGCAAAACGTTTTTTAAGGTGAACACAGACTGTAAGAAAATTGATGAATTATGATTAATGTGTATGATTTTTAAAAATGTAGGTAAAATGCTCAAAAAATTATATTACTCAAGATCATCACTTACATGTATAAGCAGCAGGCTAGAAGCAAACCACAAAAAGCGTGTTTGAATAACAGTATTTCTAAACAACAATGACATATGAGTAATTGAATAGCATAGGAGAGTTTTAGAAGTCACCATGATTTATCTTGGAAAAACTATACTAAAGATGTTACACGACTACCAGATTACTAGAAGCTTCATATGCTTGGTTGTTATCATGAGATGATATGAGTGGGCAGTGTGAATAAGTTCTGTAACTTCAGGAGATGCAGTTATTTAACGTTTCTCTTCTTTATCCAGTGGACTAGTGGGTACTTCTTCAGACATTTGTTCTGAAGTAGAAAAAACCCAATTTTTTTGCAGGTAATGATGAAAGAATGCAAATAGTAAAATTGAAAAAACTATCAAAGTTGACTTATAAACTAATTTTAGATGAATCTTACAGAGCGAAGGTAATTACAAACTCGAAAATAATAAATACATATATATCTATATACTGCTAATTATTTTCAACTTTGGATGAATTCTAAAAACCTGATGGTAAAATATAAATCAGCTATAAATGTCACAAACAAGCCAACTTACAATGAAGAAGTCAGCAAATCCCATCTATTAACAAATAGCAGTTTATAACAATAATTGTCACAGTCACAAAAATAATGGTATTTAGAACTTTATGGTTATAAAGTCTATAACCTTCATCGATAATAAATAGTACAGAACTTTGTTAGTATATAAGTGTTTAGAATTTTGCACAAAAGCAATCTGAAAACTTGAATATGTGTATAAATGGAAAATAATACACAATTAAGCTGATATATAAACATATGTTTTTATTTATGTGCATTGTCATATATTAAAATCAAACGTATATAAATGCATATATATATAATAAATATAACATTTAGTCCATATATTTTTTGCATATGATCCAGCTACCTTTTGTAGAAGTAGGCTTATTTGCCAGCTCTCCTTTTCCGATGTGGAGTTCAGATGAAATAGTTACAGATTTGCCGGAAGGATCCTCTAGAAATAAAGAGGCATGAAATCAATGTTCACCCTGTTATGTTTATAAAACATGTTTTGCTCACAATGTAGCTGAAGACATATTTGAGATTATATAAGAACTCAGATCTTTTAGTTAAACTGTTAATCATTAGTCTCTTAACACAGAAAATGTGCAAAGTAAGAGACTAGCATTGGTGTTTTTTAAAGGGGGTATTTTCACTTGAGTATTAGTAGCAAAATAGACAAAAAAAGAGATTTGTTTAGTTAAACTCACCATATTTGGTAATGTATAATCTAGAGTGACTGTGAAATATTCCAGTTCTGCTGATTATCATAAAACCTAGTATACAAGCCTTTCCTGTGAACTTTTTGGTTTAAAATTTGAATTGTGATTTATATACAGGTTAAAATTATATATGTGAACTAATTAATGCGTTCAGTAAAAATATACCATTTGAAATCCTTAAATGCTGAAAGTGATTTTTAATCATAACATGCAAGAAAATACTAGTAATTGTATTGTAATAACAGGGTCATTATTCATGGTCAATGTTTTGTAACTAATCCAACATCTGATTTCTTTCCTTGAGCTGATTTTCCTTGATGCAAAAACGAAGGCAGCATTTCGCATGCTAATTTTGAAAGCTACATTCAAAACAACAAATTTAAGCTGGGATTGTCATTTGTTTCCTCTTGATGATTACACAATTATCTTGGTTATACTTCTTTAATAAATACTAACTTGCCGAAGGCATAAGCAGCATCATCAAACAAAAGAACAATTGGTCAAATGCATCCTCAGATGTCAATGCGTGTGTAAAGACTCATGAGGACGTTAACTCAGCGAATGTTTCATACGGCTAGTTTAAATTAAGTTTGTTAGACCACTAGAAAAACAATGAGTGCCACATCTACAAGTTTTATACATATATCTAAAAAAAGCATTCAAAGTTTGGGGAAACCTAAGCATGGTAGTAGAGTATCCTCGTAAATTAACGGTATGGAACCGAAATGGTGTATTTTTACTTTTTGCGCAGTATGTAGTATGCACAAAGTGCAACTATTTACTCAAGTGCAGTAAGCGGTATTGGTGCACTAGAAGTATTACCAGTAATATGCGGCATTGGAATTAGTAGAAGTATTTCTAGCGCACATTTACATTACACTGTACATACCTGAACCTGTTTCATAGGAAACTCGTTTTGGCGAATGATATTCTAGACTGCGCTCTTTTAAATATTCTTCAGAAAGAGATTCATCTGAAATCAAAAAGTGTACAAAGTCATTGGTTAGATCTTCTTTGAATCAATCCAATTTTGTTGATTACAGTCAGCTATACTCTAGTTTTTAATCCTAATCAACATTTCAAAATTTTTCAAAACTATTTTGTTTTAATTGGAAAAATATTTTCTAATACTGACTCATGTAAATAATTATAATCTTTTTATCATAAATAAAGGCACTATTAATAGTAAAATTACAGCAAATTAACGTAAAAAAGACTGTGTTTTTTTAATTTAATAAAATATTTACATACTATCAAAAATCCAAATAAAACATTATGTACAAGTACAGGGTGTCCGTAAAGTCCTGATACAACTGGAAAAAAACTTATTACTATGACAGTTTTTGAGATATGTTAACCAGATTTGTTTTATTTCTATCAGGGATCCGTACAGATTTTTTTACTGAATGGCTAAAGGACAATTCTTTTTCCCCTTTTTCCCCCAGAAATGACAGTCTTTTCAGTGAAAGAGGGCACGGTGGATAGCTGACAATGAATACTCTTCAACAGAACACTCAATGCGTATCCTGTTTCATTGGGACAAAGTCAGATGTACAGTCTCAGCAAAACTATGGATTTGATTATGAGAGAGCAACCATCACACTCTTCAATTTTTAAATGGCACAAAAACTATGGGAACCGGGCAGGTGTTGAGTAAACAGAGAAGTGGCTAACCAAGAATATCAAATGGCAACATCATTTGTGTAAGGCATGCCTTTCATCGTTCTCTTACGAAGTCTATCCGATCTGTTGCCAGCAATTTGGAAATGCTACATTCAACAGTTCACAAGGTCCTACATAAAAACTTACGACAGTAGGCTTACAAAGTGCAACTCTTACAGGAACTTCAGCTAAACGAGTTTGCAGTTAACATGCTGGGACGAATATCTGAGGATGAAAGATTCATCAAACAATTCTGCTTTAGTGATGAGGCAAATTTTCACGTTTTATGTAAATTAAACAGATACAATATGGGAGTCTATTACTCAAAGAAGTCCCATGAGAGTAGAGAGCTTCAAAGACTGTTTGAAATTAAATTTGTTGTGTGGTATCATGTGCAGTCAAATAAGTGGTCCTTTTTATGAAGCAACAATAACTGCCAATGTATACCTAGATCTTTTAATTGAATATATGGCGCCACAACTAGTTGACCTGTAACCAGATATCATGTTTCAGCTTGATGGCGCATCACCACATTGGGGACTGCATGTGTGTCAGTTTCTCAAAGAAGAGTTTTTTGACTGATGGATTGGAAGAGATGGGCCACCACGTTCGCCAAAAATCTCACCGTCCGACTCTTTCTGTGGAGTTATGTGTAGGATATTGATTATAAAACAAAGGTTCATGACCTTACTGACTTTAAAACAAGGATTTCAAATGCCCTCTTCACTATTTAAGAGGATGTCCTACAGTGAACATAGAAATAACTGGATTATCGCCTAGGTGTGCTTTGTGTAATTAAGGCAGCCCATGTAGAAGTGTGATAAATCATGTAAAAATCCTTTACTAATTGCAGAGGAAAATAAAACAAATCTGGCTAACATATCTCAAGAACTGGCTTGGTGATAGGTTTTTCAAGGCACATCGGGCCTTTACTGCAGATACCCTGTATATTTTATTAAATTTTTTTTTTAACAGAAAAATTAAAGTAGCCATAGCCAGCCAAGGCTAAGTTCGCAGTCACAAAAAATTAAGGAAGTGGTATGTCACTTATCTTTGCAAAGTTTGGTTAGAATAAAAAATATTTGCAAAGAAACTGCATTGCTTTTTTATCAGTTATTACATAAAAATTAGGTACAGCAGTTCATGGTCAAAAAGGGAGTGGTGGAAATCGAACTTGTTTGGTCGCAACCCAACTTGGCATACAACAGAAGCATTTGCAATTTGAGATAATTTGGTACTTGTTTCAGAACACACCCCTATGCTCCCTACACACCATACACACACACACACGCACACACGCGCACACGCACACACACACCGCACACACACCCACATGCACACATGCACCCTCTACTCCACACGCAGACACACACACACACACCACAAACCGCACACACCACACACACCATGCCCTATTCAGACAAACACACCACACAGACACACCCACCATACATACACTGGCAGACACACACAGACAAACACAGACACACACACAAAACAGTCAGAGACACATACACTCACACCAACACGTACTCACGCACGTAGGCACACACATACACACACGCACACGCGCATATATACCACATAAACACATACAGGAACACACCGACACACACATCACACACCAGCACACACACAGAGACATGTGCACACATTCAAACACCTGCACACACACAAGCACATGCACGCACACGCCACATAGATACACACCACACAGAAACACAGACACACAGACCCACACACCACACAGAGTCACACACCACACAGAGACACAGACACACACACACGCATGCACGCACGCACACACACACACGCACACGCACACATGCATGCACACACGCACACACAAACACACATACTCATGGTTTTCCATCGCCTTGAAATAGCCAAGTATGTGAACAGCTGCTTTTGTGAACATCATTGCTTGGTCTTGTTGTCAGATTAGTTTGAAAATGGTCAGTGAAAAATTCTGATGGAAATGAATCAAAAAGTGTCAAATGGTAACAGAGGATAAATAATTAAGTTGATGACAAAATTATGACATTGTTAAACATTTTTGAACATGTTTCTATTGTAAGCTGGTGAATTGCTGAGTTGACTTAACAACTGAATGTGGAAGGATGGCTAACAAAGATGCTACCTCTTCTTCAATCGCTCAACTAGTCTAAAGTATCTTAGGCTACATATAACCTACACAGACTAGAAATTTGAAAACTTGGATGTAAAACTTGTTTCTTTTAAGGTGCTCCATTAGACATTCATTAATTGTTTAGGTTTGGGCCTTTAAAATAAAAAATCAGAGTGGTACCCTTATAAGTACTCACTGATGTCAGGATGTAAAACACATTTTATTTGCAATTAAGTTTTAGCCTGGATATCTACATCTATATAGCTGTATTACTGAAACAGAGACAGCAGAAAGCACGTAACATCTATTTATAGCTGTGAAACGCTTCATCTGATTTTGTACCAAACCACCAGACTTTATCAACTACTTCTCTATTTGTGATTGAATCTACCAGACCAAAAGACACCTCATCTTCAGCAGCTATGGAGTCAAACAAACTCAAGCTACTGAAGACTACAACAAACTACATTGAACTTTTATTTAAAACTCCATAAATCAAAAGTATAATCATACAACCACATACAAATGAGGATGCTGTTTAAAAATAAAATGTCACTTAAAATCATATGCATTCTATCTGCATTGCAATTTGTTCCCACTGCACAATTATGTAATGTACATGCAGTGCACTAATAACTTTTCATTGCATAGTAAGCAGTATCGGTGCAGTGGGAGTGTTGCTCGTGATCATTTTGCATTACTCTGTACATGGAATCACAACAATTTTCATGAAAACTCATCATAAAGTCAAGGATTGATTTAAGTTCCACCCAACACAAACACAATTTCAAGATCTAAATGCTGCTCAAAGTTAAATATTAGTAGACAACAACATAATGTTGAAAAACTTGGCTCTGGCAGTGGCAGATAAATCCCTCTCATACTTTCATTAGACTTTACGGGCAGTTGAGTTGATTGGGGTTTCAAAATATTTGAAATAAAATTCTGGTGCAGAAAACTGATTCCACTTGTTAGGTATCGCAGTAGAACTATTAGAAGTGGAATCCATGATTAACTGCAGATCTCAAACAAAGACTGATATCCAGGTCTCAACTACATGTATGCTTAGAATTAGCTATAAGCTGAACCTACCACACACATAATAATATTAATGTTTTACAAAAATTTTTATGGCAAAAATCATGCCAAAAATATTTTATTTCATCCTACCCTCAGTACTTTGCTGCAAAAGCTTAATGTTTTGTTATGAAGTGTTAACAAAGTTTATTTATTTGACAGGCAATGCAAAAATTCAATTTTTTTGAAAGACTGCATTGATGTTTTGGTTAATATTATTTGTTGTTTAATAAAACCAGATCCAACAGAGAAGTACTATTATTCATGTGGTTTGACTGAACTGCTTACCTCTATTCTCAAAATAACATTGAGTAAGATAACATATAGTAATCATAAGTTTCGGAGCCCTAGTTGGAATTACTGTCACATGAGAAAAATATTTGGGTTCTCAATCTTGTCATTCAATATCTAAAAACTCTAAAAAACTATGGTATCACACTACGAACTCTGAAAAAAATAAAAGCTAACTAGTACACTTTTTAGTAAAGTGATGAACTAACAGCCTAAAGCTATTTTGACATGTTTTAGAGATGATTTGCTATATCTGTGATGTGTTTATCCATTTTTTTGTACAGGTGCTAAGGCAATTCCGTTATGAAGGGTGTCCAGCAGTATGGGAGTATTAAGGGAGTAAAGGTAGTGAAGGTGTTTAACATTTTCCAGTCACCAAAATGTCTCAAACAGACCAGGAAGGCAGCCAATTCCTCGGATATGGAACATTTTGAACATACTCAATCTGTTTAGACAAGACATTTGAGATTAGATTAGTTGATGGTAAATATAATATGTAGTAAAAACTGAAGCTGTGTACGTAATAAAGTTTTTGTTTAATTTTCAAACAACATCTATCGGGGTGAAAACTTGGAGCAATGTGCAGCCACAGCGAAATTACAGTAAAGAGGTTTGAAAAGCCAGCAGTGTTTGTTAGTCCACGTTGTCAACAGATGTGCAGCTGCAGTAAACCTGTAGCTTCTATGGTTGATCATTGCAAGTTCACCATATACATGAATCATTGGGTTTCAGGTACAAAGGAATTAAGTGTGCGGTAGATAACGGTAAACGTTGCTTTAGGAGCAAGCTTGCATAATCAGTGCATGCCTACCATACATGAGAAAAATGTAATGAACTTCCAACTTACTACATACTGCACAGTAATGATGTAGTGCATTTACAATATGCAATAACTTTGTTTGATAGAGTAGCTAGAGCTGGTTGGTAAGAAAGCTGAGTAATACCTCTGGTTATGCACTGCTTTGAAAAATCCAAATCACTGATGTCAATGTAGGTATGTTTTGGCAAACTCCTGAGCACTGAGGAATACTCTTCAAAGTCGTTTTCTCTCAAATGAAGATTTTTCAATTTCTTCAGCTTTTCAAAACTACAAACAAATGTTTCTTTCCCATTTACTTTAGTTCTGGTATTCATAACTTCACTAGTTTACTCAGACTATCCATTTTAGCAAGTTCAAAGAGCTGGTTTGTCAATTAAAACTGGATTTCAAAAGAATTGCTTTGAGTTAAATTACTTTGAGTTGATTGCATTGGTCAATTAAAACTTTTTGATCCTATGAAAGTTGTTTGTTTTTTTTTAGTAGTTTTAACTTTGGCTGATTAGTGTAAATGGCCTGCAGCTAAGCCTTTAAAATTCTTTTTTGCATAATTTGATCAAACATCACTTTTTAAATCATTTAAAATGATCCACTTTTTATGCAAACTAAAGGCACATTTTTTTATAAGCTGAAGGCTGCAGCTAATAAAAGAAAAGCTTCAGAGTTACATTTAAGTTAAAAACAAAAGATTAACCGTTCTTGATGCAACTAAACTATTGATAGTACCAGTTTGTCGACAATTTTTTGCTGATCCTTTTTGATAATCGGTTCAAAAAAACAAATACTAAGTGTGTCAAAGTGGTTTGTTAAATGAAGTGTTTGAGTAAAATATGTTATTTATGCTGAATTTTAATGCTGTCTGTTTACTGTCAGACTGCCTTTTAACAATTTTTGCTTTAGCTGTTTAGATTTAATTTGCGAATAAATTGTTGTAACAAAAGGTACACTTATTCATGCATGTTATAAAATTTAGAGTATTCAAAGACATCACTGTTTTGGAATAAAATTGGATTGGATTTCAAAGCACTACATTCTCAGTCTACCATTTTTAATTATTCCCGGCTTACATGAAGCCTGTGAGAAATTGTGACAAAAATATTATAAGAAAACTTTAATGAAGATTTTCATAGAATATTTTGTGGTGTTAGATTTGAATTCTCAGACTATCAATAGTGTGTATACCGTGAAACATTTATTTGAACCATATCGCTATATTTTACAACCTTCCCTTTTTGTGGCGTTGTATTAATGGTGACGCTCAAAATATAGTAGCTGCTTTATTTTTGACTAGCTTGTCAGATTTTTAAAGGGTAAATTTAGCTATTTTATGGGTGAAGAGATGCTTGTTTCACCTATATTTTGTTCTAGCCATTTGTTGGAGCGACCTCAATGCACTTGACTTCGGCATTTGCGATAAATAGTTTTTCGTATGTGCGGAAATATTAGACTGAGTTGGAAAAGCAACTACAGTGCACCTTTAGGATATGATTACCCTGATATATGATTTTTTGACCTCATGAAGTGGAACATGAATGATTTTTTTACCTCACCATACGATTCTTATTTCACCATATGATTCAACAAATTTTTTCCTGAGTTCATATTTGGCTGTCGTTTTGCCTATATCTTATGACAATATAGGAAAGACACCGCAATGCAGCTTGCCGAAAATATTTTCACAACACTCTGAAAAGACGCGATGACCGATTGTTCTCAGTTCAGCAATTCTCATGTCTTAGGCGGTAATATTTTCCTTTTACGACAAGTGGCAAAATTGGAATTATGATCCTTCCAACAGAAAGATTCGATGGTCAGCCAACTAATTTTAACTTGCTGACAAAAATTCCTTTCAATACAAATACAGCATTTTTTGGCTCTTTAGCCTAATTGGGTTAAAAAAAATTTAATGAAAAAGTGGAAATTCTATAAAAAAAATTAAAACACCTACTAAAACTTATATTTAAGTGTTTAGTACGCTAAACTTTTATTTATTTATAGTGAGCTCAACTTTTATGTTATTTGTATAGGCCTACCGTACCTCTGTCTTGAAAGTATGAACTCTCTACGGTACACACTACACTGCACCTTGCAACGTTGCATTTTAATGCAGGTCATAACCAATAAATATACTACGTATAATAAAGTTACTATGGGTAATTATAACTGCTAAAGTTAACAAACTATTTTTTTGCTAATTTTGAATATGTACAGCACTTATATAATTTTTTAAAGATTTTAAATATATGATGTTTTTATTGTATAATTACATGTACTATAGTTTTTATACAATACCAACATTTTTTCACCATATTACGCTAACCCTAAAACTGATCAAATCTGTATCTTGAGGATGCACAGTACTTTGATTAAAACATGGATACATTTATTAATTATTTCCATGGTGTACCTTTCAACATTTTAAGAAAAGTCATAAAGCTTTCGAAGATTAAAACAGACTTCGACACGCTATAGCAATAGCTGAAATTCTATCATTCGGTGGTCCCGAGGAGTATTATCATCATTCACCACAAAACATGATTTTTTTATATCCGGTCTCAAATCACATCATAGACAAATCTGAAGACAACTGGTACGATTTAGATTTTGGTGACCAAATCAGAGTGCAGCTCAGATGTTTGTGACAATCGGTAGTTTCAGATACACCGCCACCCAAACCATTGCAACACCACAGCAACAACGAAATAATTAACTGTCCGTGATGTAACCACTTTATTTTTAGTATCTATTTTAGTACCAATTGTTGGGCAATTTTCTACTGATCACTTTCTATTAGGAGTTCATATAAACCAAACATAATGAGTTAGTGGCAGATTAGTGGTGTTGTTTGACTGAATGGTGGTGCTGTATTTTTCACCCTTATCCCATAGTTGCTTTCCAATAGATGTGGTGTTTAAATAAAAGTAGGATTTAAATACAAGTTAAATAAAGGTTTTTTAAAACATTGACTGTTTTAAATAAAGTTTACTTCAAAACCTGTTTGTTAAAAACTAAAAGCATTAATAGTTTTATTTTTTTATTTAAATGTATTTTACATGTAGCCTATATACTGGTACTTGAATAGGCAATGCAATATGATGAAGTCTAACAACACAATTTACCTACTGTTACAGAAAGCACCTTTTTGATTTTTGATAGACTGTGAATAACCACAAGTGTTAATTACACCAGGCAAAATATTATTGTATTATTTTATGCTAAAATTTTACTATTCCAATGAAATTATTACTATTTAAAACAAGCTCCCTAGAAATACGGCACAGATGTTAGTTTTTTAAAAGTTCATACCTGCTTGTTGCCCCAAACAGCCACCCATTCAACAAAGCAGTTCCTCATTAAAATGAGTTGTTTGAGTAAAAGAATTATTGTTGTAGACGACAACTTGATAAAAATTTGGCTTCATAAACATAATTGAATAACTTAGGAACCCAATTATTTTTGGCAATAAAAACTTTGATGGTTACATGTAGGTTTACCAAAGTAAAATGTAGCTCATTCTACCATCATAGACATTCTAGTTTCAAAATCAAAAAAACATTACATCAACGAAGCTTTGACCACCTTGTATTTAAACTTAAATTTATAAAGTGATTGGCATTCATTAAAATACAAAATTATCTGAAATTACAAGGCAAAAATTTGTAAATATTGATGGTAAATATTCATATAAACCAAACATAATGAATGTCAAAGTGGTGGCAGATTAGTGGTGTTGTTTGACTGAATGGTGGTGCTGTATTTTTCACCCTTCTCCCATAGTTGCTTTCCAATAGATGTGGTGTTTAAATAAAAGTAGGATTTAAATACAGGTTAAATAAAGGTTTTTAAACCATTGACTGTGTAAAAAAAGTCTATTTTAAAACCTGTTTGTTAACAACTAAAAGCATTATTAATTTTATTTTTTTATTCAAATGTATTTTATATACTGGCACTTGAATAGACAAGGCAGTACGATACATTCTAAAAACACAATTTACCTACTGTTACAGAAGGCAATTTTTTGATATACTGTGAATAAGCACAAGTGTTAATTACACCAGGCAAAATATTATTGTATTATTTTATGCTAAAATTTTACTATTCCGATCAAGTTATTTGTATTTAAAACAAAGCTCCCTAAAAACACGGCACAGATATTAGTTTTTAAAAGTTCATACCTGTTTCTTACCACAAACAGTCACCCATTCAACAAAGCAGTTTCTCATTAAAATGAGTTTTTTGAGTAACAGACATATTGTTGTAGACAACAACTTGCTAAAGATTCGGCTTCATAAACAGAATTGAATAACTTAAGAACACAATTATTTTTGGCAATCAAAAACTTTGACGGTTAAATTTAGGCTTAGCAAAGTAAAATTCAGCTCATTCTACCAGCATAGACATTCTTGTTTCAAAATCAAAAGAAATTTACATCAACAAAGCTTTGACCACCTTAGATTTAAACTTAAATTTCTAAAGTGATTGGCATTCATTAAAATACAAAATCATCTGAAACTACCAAGCAAAAATTTGTTTGAAAAACTATTTCTGGTCAACAGCAGCCCAATGTCTACTACAGTTGTTAGTTCATCAATGAAAAATAGTTTTTTTCATAAAAAACAAGAATCATTGTGGTTGGAAAACTGATAAAGATTTGGCCGTAAAAGTGGATTTCAATAAATGGGCAACCGAAAGCTTTTCACTAAATATCCATATCAAGAAAAAAGGTTTTTAGACTGACTTGCTTGGTAGTTTAGTCAGCTGGCAGCGAGACAAGTCAAGATACTCTATTGACTCAAGCTTGACTCTTTCATCAAAAGTGTCAAGATCTAAAGGATTCTGCAATCGGTTTAAATCTCTCAGCTTGGCCAATGATGAGAGTCTGCAACAGAAAGCTACAGCAACTTAATTTTACCATAAATAAAAAAGCCTAAATAACAATTTATGCGAGACTGTACATCTAAGAACAGTATGATAGAAGTGATGCTAATCAGTGACACAATTTGGTTGCTGGCCGTATTGAATTTAATTTTTATATCATGTTTTATCTGTATTCATTAGCAAAGCATTTAAAAAAAAAATTATATGTCATTCCTTTATTCTAAAAATCTACTTTAAAAATCAGTGACTGATAAAATAGCTACGTAGCCTAAAATAAATGTTTAGATCGAAGAAAACAAGTCTTTAACCTCGATAACACTCGTTTGCTAAGGTTGTTGTTAGGCATCTATGAATAATCTTGCTGTCAATCATATTTATGGTGTCAGGGTGGCTTAGTGGTATCATCTTTGACTTTCAACCATGGGGTTGGTGGTTCGAGCCCTGCTTAATACCAATCGGTCAAAAAGCTCTCTGCAAGCATTCAACCCTAAAATTGCTGAGTCTTTTGGATCTAGACCTTAACTTGGAGGTCCCACTGACAACGTGGGCACGTTAAAGATCCGCCTCTGTCCTTCGCAGATTGGACAAGTAAAATGGCTACCTGGCTCTGTCAGACTGGACATGTTGCAAAAATGTATCCCTTCAGGTTAATCTGACAGTTTCAGAAGAAGCCCTTGATAAGTTTTGGGACCACCCAAGGTAGCTTATAAAAACCTAGTCCTGGCAGTGTGTTTCTCTACTAGAGAACACTACCAAGCATTGTCACTACATGACAGAAGCATGCCATTATTATATCATATAACATCAGTAAAACTTTTAATAAAGGATTATCAGTAAATTCGAGTTGCTTGCTTAATCAGATTTAAATGAAGTTAAAAAACTAAATTGCAAAATTATTATTAAAAACTTCAAAATAATTGTTATTGAAATAGTTAACTTTAATTAATTAAGCTTGCTTACCTGGATGCACATTAAAGGCACGCGCTGACATGTGCTGACACAAAAAGTTTAAATGTTTTCAAATTAACTAGTTTGTTTAAAAAGGTTGGTTGAAGAAGATAAATAACTTGTGAGCAATAAATATATTTGTGTAACAAAGTTTAGAAAAACATTAAACATTTACTAATTGTTTATGTTGACTTTCAAAGCATTCCTGATTATAATCAAGTTATGTAAAGTTCATTTAATTATTTAAAATAAAAAATGTTGAGTTTTAGAGAGCTGTTACTTGTTAAAAAGTTAATAATAAGCGTTAAGTTATTGGTAAATTTAATTGGCTACTGATTTTAAGAATAATGTTTCAAATGGTTACTCATTTAGTTTTTTGCTTAATTGCCCAGGAATACCAATTATCAACACTAAAAACTCACCTTTATTTACTATAAACATTAATTATGATACCAGAGAATCAGAAATTATAATTAGAGGCAACAATATAATGACCTGTATTTTTACTACTATTGTTAGGGTAACAAGAAAATAGCACACAAAGAGTTAGCTTCTGTTGTCTACTATGTGCATTCTATTTCCATTAAACTATGTATCAAAAAATTAAAGCGGAACCTTGCCAGTTGGTTCGATTGAGTGTGTATAGATACTGACCTAAACGGAAGATTATTCAAGTCACAAAAACACAGGTTGAGCTTCTCTAACAACACCAACTTTTCCATACCGACAAGCAAATCAGAATCTAGTTTATTCGAACTGATATCTAGTTCTTTTAGATTGGTCAGTACATCAAAGCTGAAACAAACAGGCATCGGGAACCATAATATCTGTAATAATCAAATCCGTAACAAACAGTCATAAATAACCACAGTATTGCTGGCCTTATTAAATAAAAAGGCAGTATTCTAATGTATGTTTGTTTATAATTTAAGGCAACATTAATTTGTCAGTGTATGAAATGGAAAATAATATAGTTTATTGCAAATGTCTTTCAACTCAGATCTATTGGTTACTGAATCTAATCCGCAACATAATATGAAATATTTACCAAATATGGTTATATCTACCATTTACTGTACCTTTTTGGTTCACAAATAATAAAAGTGAATCTGCTGAATATACCGCCTTTTAGAAATTTGTAAAATTGTCAGTAAGTCATGCTTATCTTGTTTAAAACATGAAATATCATGTTGTTATGTTTTTCTCCTACTGAATGTCAGCAGCTGCGAGCTGTTTGATTAGTTTATATTCATTTTAAACCTTTCTAAAATGAGGTAATTTAAGCGTCAGTTAAAATACAAAAAATAACATCTACTGCAATTTTTACATTCTAATTAAAACGAATTATGAGCTGAGGATAAGCAAAGAATAACACAATTACTTGATTTTACCAACTAGAAGAAGCATCTTAATAATGTTTCTCAACAGGATATGGAGTCTGTTGATTCATAAAAAAAACATATAGAAACTGCTAATGAAAGCTGATACAAAACTGCTTAATTATCTCAATTATGCATCAAAAATTAGTAAATATTGTAAATTATTATAGAAATTTAATCCATGACTAAATTGTGAATTTTTTCATTAGTTGCAACAATATTGCTACTTACTTTAAAGAAAAATTATTATGTTAAAAGTCCCTTATGTTTTGTGCTAAATGGTAGGAATGTCTGCATCTGTTTCGATTAATTTTATACGAGCTAATTAGTTCATTTTTAACATTAATATGTAATGCTTGTAATTAGAGACATCAAAGAGCAGGTTTTACTGAAAAATAAACAATTTGTTTCAAACAAATAAAAACTTATGGTTCAGGCTCCAAACATGTTTTTAAATGCTTAATTTTATAGATCAAAGAACCGGCAAGACATCTGATTAAAAATGTATTTCACAGTCACAAGCTATTTATTAATACAGCTGCCATGAAAAGAATATTTTCTTACCTCTTATTACCAAGGCATTACACTTCATCCCATATACAAGTATGATTTGACCCCAAACTTAAAAAAATACCTTGACTTGAAAACAGTAACAGCCAACCATTCATTGGACATCTGTGCTATTTCTTTAGGAATTGTGTCCTCACAACCAAATACTAATGAAATACCATGTAGTAGGAAATCAGTGTTTACATGAGACACAATGAAGTTCTGAAACCTGATAATATTTGTTTATTAAAGTTAAATGATTTCATTGACAATTTCAATGTCAAAAGTTTAATAGTGCCAAATTTTAGCAATTTTTTAAAAATGATACAGTACTTCATCCAAAATGAGTTGTATGCATCATCAAACCTAAACAAGAGTGAAAAACTTTAGTTTTCACATAATTATTTGGCAAATATAAAGCTACAGAGCATTATTAACAAATGGTTTTTACCTAGCAATGAATGAAAGATGAAAGCTTCAATTTTATTATTTAATAATCGCAAAGCTAAACCGCATGATTGAAGTAATCAAGAAACAGCCCTAAGTTTCCACAATATTGCTATACAATAAAATCAGAGTAATGTTCATCAAAAACTATTTACTACAATTGACACACTCAGACATTTTTATGATGCATCCGGCTTCCTCCTGAATCTTTTTTTGTAATATGTGAAAAATGTGCTGCTAAATAAATGAATGTCCCTGTCACAAGATATCAACATAATTCATGTACCATACTGCCCTATGTTGGTAAAACTAGTTACCAGACCAAATTTTAGTTTTTTCGCTGGCCGCCCCAGAGTTTTTAATCAACTGAGCTAATTTTCACAACAGACATGTATTACAAGACAAAGAATGTTCATCTTTGTTTACAATACTCAAAGTTAAGCCTAATCCTTATTAATCCCATTAAACTAGTTATGC
Organism: Watersipora subatra; assembly: GCF_963576615.1. Taxonomy (NCBI): domain Eukaryota; kingdom Metazoa; phylum Bryozoa; class Gymnolaemata; order Cheilostomatida; family Watersiporidae; genus Watersipora; species Watersipora subatra. The sequence continues at coordinate 14,203,142 of NC_088713.1, forward strand.
AAGCAAAGTTCTGAGCAAGTAGGCCAGGTATTCTGCTGGAATAACTAGTTAGCAACACTTACAGAGCTATGAATGCAGTTATGCTATGCATGAAGCTATGGTTTCTGCTGATAAAACTAGTTAGGATGTTTGAAAAAGGTTTTATTAACCGAAAATAACAAAAATATCAAAAATACCCACATAGTCACAGTATATAAAGTTCAAGGCAATACCACGCTGTCACATCGCATTTTGTGAATCTGCAAATATGACCCATGCAAGCTGCAGCATGGAAGAGAAACACACTGTTTGAATGAGCCATGCGGTGAGAGTGAGTGTCAGAGGGAGAGAGAGTGCACTGCCGTCATCAATCAGCGCCAGAGAGTTCAAATTTATATCGAGTTTTTGAACATTCCCTATATCGAGCGAACAAGTTTTATTCATTATTTAGTTGACAAGACGTCCACTAACCCGAGGATAAGTGGCACAATCAAAAGATCAGTAAGTACTCTGTTCTACAATATTTTATTACAACAGCATTACTCAAGTCTGCACACTTTCCTAGGCAACAACTTTTGCAATCGGTGCGGTCATTATTTTGTAGCTGTTTAACACGTAACATCAAAAAATTTGACAATACTCGATTGGCGCTTACAACGTAGATGCACATCGATTAGCCAACAATGAATTTTTGTAACACAATTCAATCCAACCTTAGACAAACCAACTGTTGCAATAATACTACATGTCAATGGAAATTTTGATGACATTCAACAGCTTTTTATTATTTTTAATGCATATAATATTTGCAACATGTACACGCAGATTGTATATTCTTATTGTAAGTTTATTGCACCTACCACTTGAGTGATAGTACAGGTGAACGTCATAGCAAGTTTGTTAAACTAAATGTGTTATGCCATGTTAAAATTTAAATATCATCACATGTGGGAAGCATGCATTTGCAAACCAAGTAATTATAATATGTACTTGGTTAATATCATCATATGTTATTAATTTTTATGATACTACCTTTTACATTATTCACAAAATATTTTAACAATTTTGTCATTTAATAAAGTAGATCACTTTCTTATGAATAAGTACATTTGGCTAGTGAGTACAACGACCACAAATATTATTTCAATGTTCATGAAAATTAGTACTAGTGTGACTCTTTCTCAAGAGCAAATTGATAGCAATAACGCACAAGCTTTGTCTAAGTTAGCCAGAAACTAGTTTTGCCTGCTGAAAACAGTTTCATCTACTGTGATTATGCAAAAACTTTTTTAGTTTTTAGATAATAAGAACTTTTGGAAATCTTTTAACTAGTTTTACCAGCAGATGCCATGGCTGCATGCATTGCATAACTGCATTCATAAGTCTGTAAATCTTGCTAGCTAGTTATTCCAGCATAATACCCGGCCTAATCATTCAACAATCTGCTTGCATAACTAGTTTAATGGGATTATTGAGGATTAGGTTTTACTTTGATTATTCAAAATAAATATGAACATTCTTTGTCTTGTAATACGTGTCTGTTGTAAAAATTAGCTCAGTTGATTAAAAACTCAAGGGTGGCGAGCGAAAAAACTAAAATTTCGTCTGATAACTAGTTTTACCAACATAGGGCAGCATATATGTCAATACCATGACCAACACTTCATGCAAACAATAACAGGATTAGGATTAGAACTTTTTAAATATTAGACGTAAAGGAAGTTGAGGGTTTGGAGTTAGGAAGTTGGAAAGTCCATAAAAATGTGAAGGATTTTTTGATGATTTATTGATAATTAAAAATAAAAAATTAGCCTATCAGAAAAACTATCAGAAAAAATTAAGATTATGGAGACATGTGCAACTGTTCATGGTTCCTAATACTTACATATTTATTGCAGATTATGTAATAGATACATGTATGTCAGTACTTATTACAGAATCTTTATTTCAGTTTACATTACGAATTCTGTAACGTAAACTGAAATGCAACTTTTTTTTTCCATGGTGTACAGTGCAAATAAAGACGAGACCAATTGCAAGAAAAACTGAAAAAATTATTTGTACCAATTTTAGTTAAAAAATCATAAGCACACATTATGCACAGGTGTTTGTTTTTCCTGAACAGATGAGACATTATCAAGTTCAAGGAAATTACTTGTTTGTAATTACCGCTAAATTGCAGCTCAGACAATGATTAAAACCGTTTTCACTAACTTAATAATAAGTCTAATGTTTTGAAAAATTGTATAATATCTGGTAAAAATATTTTGGAGTTTAGTTCATAATACAGAAGTGTAACAGAAATGTAGCTTCTAAAAAAATATTATTTTACATTTTAGCCATGCGAAGAAAAGTTGCTGAGTTGATTGACTTCTATGAGTCAATATTGGTGTAAGCATATCCACTAAATGTCGTTATATTATGTCATTGTACTTTAACAAAATAGGAAATAATAAAATATTATGTTGTGTTGTTTTCAAACTAAGCTCAGCGGATCTAAATATTCTCACAAGTCTTCATTCATATTTTACTATTAGGAAAAAATAAAGTTTTAGTGCAAGGTAAAACAAAATATATATATGTATATATATTATTTATTATATACTAAACTATTTCATTATAAATCATTCTATTTCTATTTCTACTATTTCATTGTAAATCTCATAAGCATTACTGTACAAGTTTGCGTTTGAAACTCCTTCCACAACCCTGAATGTTCATATTTAAGACTTAACTGGGAAATTAGATTGCTGGATAAATATTATCTTATGCCGCACTGTAACTAACTATATAGCAGTAACAGACTTTTCCTGAAATAGAAAACCAATTTTATTCTGTTTGGTTTCACTTTGTGATGTAACCTTTTAAAATCAGGTAATCGGTTTGTAAATTTGTATTACGACAACTAATTATTGGCATCAGTAGTTGCAATAAATTCTGTACTACAATTTCAAAGTTAAAATTGGTGCTCAGCACAGAGTTGCAAGCTGGGTATGTGGTTGAAAGTTTCTTTTCATTGGTGTGAAAAGAAATTAATATCAATGACAATGTATAAAAGTTTTGCTTGGCTATAAAAAACCGTTTAAATGTTAATATGAACTAGTTCAGTGGTTCCAGGAATAGCTAAGGTCAGAGGATATGGGTTGCATTTAAACAAAAGTGATAGTCAGAAAGCAAATGGCTAAGCGAATGATATAATATTTTGGCTCAAAAATAGTTTTTTTTTCATGTGTTCACAGACTGTTTATACGTTGTTTGTTTTTAATGTGTCACAGGTCACAATGTGGTTTTTTGGTCACAGGTTATCATTATTATATATCTTGTATATTGCACTCATAAATTAACCCATATATATATAAGTCATGTTCAATTGCACAAAAAAATCGGTTTTGGCTCAAAACCTTTGCGAACATATCCATGCGAGCAATATTATTAGGTATAATTATTGAGTTAAAATATTCCTGCAAATTAAGAATGATGAACCAGATTCTCAGTTTGGTCATGTCAGACTGTATTCGTTAGACTCGTGTAATATTCTTGTTTTATCTGGGTTTGGCCCTTTCACGGTTATCCGTGTACAACTTTAGCTCAGTTCACGTAACCAACATAGATATGCTTGTTTTAAAATTCAAAACAATTTCTGCAAAGCCTTGGCTACCTTAAACTTTTTTGATCACATAGCAGTAAGTAGTTCACGGCTATTAAACGCGGACTAGTGACTGTGGCATATGCAAAGTTTACCTAGTAAATTTAAAATTGTTTTGCAACATAAAAAAACGTCTGATGACTATTTAGAATGAACCCGAAAGTTTTACAAACCACACATACAGCAATTTTTAAAATGATACAGTCTACAAGAAAACAAGTAAAAAACAGAATCGAATAAGATTCCCAAAATAGACCTGAACATTTTATTATTCATAACAAATCAAAACTATCCGGAGATAAAATGCAAAAATATGTTTAAAAGATTATTTCTGGCCAAGGGTAGCTGTAAATCCACCACAGTAGTCAGTTCATCAAGAAAAATTAATATTTTTTCTCAAAAACAACATAATTATTGTGGATGACACACTGATGAAGAATTGGCTTAATAAGCGGATTTTAATGAATTAACAACCAACAACTTTTATTTAAGTGTACATTTGTATATGGACCCCAAGTTTTTAGACTAACTCACTTGATTGCTCTTACACATGCACATGTGTAGCATTTTATGCGTAAGACCAACCAATATGCTAAGATGGTCACACCATGTTACACATGTGTACATGTCAGACCCTTAAACTTTGTCGAATCGTTGGAAGAGCTGACTTACATGTTTTTTTACGTATATAACATCAAGCCTCATAGATTGTAATTGGCGTAGTTTTTGGATGAGCTGAGTTTATGTTGTCTATTACCTGCCTAGTGAAACTTTGCTTGTCAAAATAAACAAGTAAATTATCAAATTATAAGATATGTGATACATAATATGAATGAAATCGGAAAAGCGGGTTCAATGCCAAAGTTTTTTGAACTTTAACCCGCAGTCAGAAACTTGATTAAAAATCACAGTAACCTATTTTCTATTACCTCCGTAGAGCTTTGAAGTGATATACCAATGTTTTTAAAAATCACCAGTAAAGCTTACTATCTATCATAGACCATTTAATCTCGAAATATTGACGGAAAAAAGTTGCCAGAAATGTTTTTCTTTATGCCGAGAACTATCGTTTAGTAAACTAATTTTGTTCCAGTTCTATTTACTACAAATATAGATTGGTTGTTAAACACAGATAAAACTAGTATATATGACAAGCATCTGTTAAACAGAGCCTAAAATATATTAAATATATAACTTCAAAATACCTCTAGATTTAGCTTAAATCACATGAGACCGATGCAAGTGATGACTTTTTCAACCTAATGGCAGTATTTTTTGCAAATAATTCAACAGCCTAGTTTCATAAAAAAAGATCTAAAATTGTGAAGTTTGAAGCTCATGAAATTGGTTTATATAAAACTCACACAAAAAATCACAAATGTTAGATGGTCGTTCAAAGACAAAATGTTAATTATTAAAGTGACCAAAGTAAATTAATATATATTTTAACTGTAAATTTATAGGCATTACCCTGAAGTGCAAAGGTTAGCTATGCAAGAGAAAAAAGTCTTGCCAGGAAGATGTCGTGAAACCTAATCTAATTTTGTTAGAGTAAAACAAGCAATACTTTAGCATCTTTGTTTTACTGTTTTTTTATTGCTTTTGCTATCACTATTTTTCAATGAATAACTTGTAACAATTCACCTACTACATTTTGCTGCTATGCTAGTACTATTAACACTGACTTATTCATTTTGGGCAAAAAATTTTTTGCAAACTGGTCGAGAGCTGATGGCTTTGTACTATCGCCCAAAACAAATTATAATGTATATTTACTGTCCATACAAACCCTCCACTGACCAACGCAATTCGGGCTGACACAGAATTTTCCAGATGCGGTCTGGAGAACGCCAGCAAATCTCTGTCCGGTCCAACAAAAGTAGTATGCTGAATATGTGGCAATAATGCAAAATCATATCATAAACTAGCTAGCATTCCTGCTGCAGTGCTGATGGAGCCGTTCAGTGGTTGCAAAAAGAACGTCATGGCCTTATAGAATTTTGTGTCAACTTATTAAAAGCCAGTGGTACATCAAGAAAATTGTTACTGGGGAAATCAACCAAACTGCAAAAATGGTTCATCATTCCAAATTGGTAGGCGTAATTGTACTTTATAACTATATTTAATATTATTGCGTAAAAGCTCAATGCACCTATTGATATGTTTGCTACAGTTTGTAGCCAAAACTGGTTTTATGTGAATTAAAAATGTTTATATGTAAATTAATTTATAATTTCAATTTATAAGTTGTGCAATAAAAATAGCTCAACCTTTGACTCAAACATATATTAAACAAGAAATAACATAAAAACAATACTCATAACACATGAACAAAAAATTAATGATTTTTGAATCAACATATTCCATCGTTTACTTGGCCAGGTGCACTCTGATTGTTGGTTTTGTTTGAAAAAAATCCATATTTTCTGCACCAAAATTTTTTTGCACTGCAAAACTAGTTGATGTTAGCATTCAAACAAAATTTTTAGTCGAGCAAAACTTTTATGTGCAGTCATTGAGAATATATAATCTTTGCGTTGATGAAGAGAAACTATTGGCCACATTCACGCTAGGTACATATTATAGCCTAAAAAATTATTGAGGAGTTTCTTGTAACTACTAATGCCAATAATTAGTTGGTGTAACACGAACTTCCAAACCGATAAACTGATTTAAAAAAAATTCTATCACAGAGTGAAACCACACACAATCGCATTGAAATGAGAATAAACAAGTCGCAGCACAGATTTGTTATGCTATAACGAATCTTTTCCTATGATAAACTCAGTTACAGTGTGGTACCAGGTAACTTATCTATAAAGCAACCTAAATTCCTATTTACAATTATTGAATTTAAACATTCAGAACCGTACAAAGAGGTTAAAATCAGTAATTCAGACAGTAATGTTCATAAACACACAAAAGTATTGTAAAAGTTTTTGTGTGATATTATTTCACACCTACCTGAGTGACGATTTGAAAAAGTCGAAATTGCGCATGTCAAGTTTCTTTAGAGAATCCAGATTTTCGATGACAACAGGACTAGCAAAATCCATTTTAGTGTCAGATAGGTTCAGCTCTGTCAGGCTGGGCAGTGAAGCAAGTCTGTAACAAGAGATTCAAGATTATCCAATGATTTCAACTTGTGCATTCAGAGTTATTTGTTCCAGGTTGAAGCAAAAACCTTTATGAAAATACACTGTGCTCTGTTCTTTGGTTCTACAAGTCAACCATTCAACCAGGCGTATATGGTGTAGTCACTCAATGGAAACCAACAATCACATTATGTTGAGCATTGTACACCCAGAGTTGAAAAACTGAATAGTTGAACAACAAAGATTCGCGAGAAATGAGTGTTGTTTCTAAATTACATTAAAGATACTGTATCCTGAATGCATGTTTGGCAGGGGGAACAAACTGTCAAGAAGAAGAGGTAAAAATTAACTTCACAAAGACTACGTATTATCGAAACTTATTAATTATATTTTGTTAAATTTTTATGGTTAAATAAAGAATCAATGCAAAAGTGGTTGGCTTTTCACAGTTTCACAGCTATGAAAAGGTTTTTATAGCTATGAAAAATATCTGAAAAACTTTAGTAATTTTTCTGTTTTTTCCCCTTAACCCACATAAAAAAACTACAACGTTTTAATGAATTTTATAAGTCCCATATTGAAAGTTAATTTCAGCAGGGTGTCAAGTATGTCCTATAGCTTTACTTACTATGTTGCTGACTTTCAATGTTGAGTTGGTATTTCAATTCAATTTAACTTTCAATTCATCTTTCAAATTATGTTTTATGTGTTGCTCACTTTTTTATGTCAAGCTGATTTGAAATACAGGTTTTTAACGATTACCCCAACTTTTTCAAGATCAAATAATTTTTTTTGCAGGACATAATTTGCATACTTTTTTAAATCTTATATTCAAAAAACAATGTATAGTTTGCCATATCACAAAGCCAGCTAATGCCATAGAGATGCCACAACTATGACACGGATTGAGCTTTGACAGTTATTTGGTACTTTTGCTACAACCGTGAGCGAGTCCGAAACAAAGGATTTATCAAAATTAATACAGCTAAAAACAAAATAATCACTCTTTAGTGGTCCAAATAATCAATAGAAATTACTCAAATTTCACCGATCTAGCAATACTGAAACATTCTCAGCTTTTAATGCATGTGGCATGATTAGTCATTGCTAATAAGATATTGTTATAAAATGACGTAAACTAAATAAATAAATCAAAGTTGGCTGAAGACATTTTTGCATTGGCTAAACGTTAACAGATTATTTTAATTGTAGCAACAAGTGTAGCCACAGTTTTAATTTTGCCACAAATGCTTTGCCAACCCATGCTATACGGCTTGTTGTAGCAAAAAAGCTAACTTATTCATTTTCCATATAAAGCATGAAACTGATTAAACTTTCAGTGATTAATTTTTGGGAGAGCTGAATTTATGTTTTTTATTACCTGCCTACTAAAACTCTGCTTGTCAAATTGAACAAGTACATTGTCGAATTCGGAGATATGTGATACATAAAACCAATGAAACATACATCACCTGAGTTAAATTTAAGGTTAGCTGTTGGGCTAGGTTTAGCTGTGTATATAGTCGCTATCACTAACTTAATGACATGTTGCTTGTTGGATAAATGCATGTATTACTGGTTCAAATTACCATACACCATAACTTTAACACCTATAATATATGTTCTATATTTTTCAACCCTTCCCAAAAGTAGTTTTATTAGAGGTGACATTTAAATAGTGGGTTGCACTCTACATGTATATATCAAATAGCTCGTCAAAAATTCGAGAAAAAAATTACCCTTTTTAGGCAAAGCAATTCTATTTTTGCGTATATTTTGTACTTTCTTTCCTGCGGATCAACATTAACGCTGTCTACCTCAGTGTTTTCTCTCTTTTATTTCCATTCAAGTCAAAGTATCAGATTGAGTTATACAAAGAACTGCTTTGAGTAAAACACTGCAGGATACAGTTACTAATTATGATGATGTTGTTGCTTTTAAAGTTACAAAGAAAAGACTTAATGCTTTCAAGTTAGAAAGCTGCCTTTCTTACACTATACTAATGGCTGTCATCACATAACATGCATTGTTCATCTGACGCTTTACAGTTTTTTATTTTCATTGAAATATACAATATGAACTGAACTGAAGAAAATTGATCAGATTTAGACTTTAGCGACTTTGAACCAGGGTCAAGTTTTGAATTTTGTGACAATAAAAATTCTTAAATAACCGGCCATGAAAGCTATAATAGCAACCAAATCCAACAGAAAATAATTAATTGGTATCGATAAACATTTATAGTACTATTTTTATTATTGAAAATAGCAATGTAACCAATATAACACAGTTTGTCATATCTATTACTAACCTCTGGACTCTTTTTTATTGACCACTTTCAATTGTGGTTCATAAAGATCAGAGAAGTCAAATAGTAGTGTCATTCGATTCAAGGATGGAACAGCTGATTCCACCCTTTTCCGTGGTGTTCTATTAGAGGTAGTATTAAGATAAAGGCAGCATTCAGATAAAGACGGCATTCAAATAGAGGTTTCACGGTAATTAAAAATCTGGTGTGAAATATTCTCCATCAATCTGCAAGTTACTCCATATTATTACATAAACAAACAACTTTCTTCAGTTGTAGATCTAGACAGGTAGAACATTGTTTTGATTCCATCTTATATTAACGTGCACTTTTAGAATATTATAGTTTCTTGTTTACTTTTATTAAAACAAGCCATCTAATTTCAGTTTTTCCTATGCTTAAAAAGCCTATAAAAAGTAGTTAATGGATTCTTCGCTCCTATATAACTCTCAAACTTTTAACACCATGGAGAAAGAGATGAACAAGAGAACGCCATGGCGTTCAATTGGAGATTTTGAGGCAAGACAGATTATAAGTGCATTTTGTAACTTATAAAATAATAATAACCTAACGTGTTGTCTAAATATATAATGAAAAAAGTATTGCATAAAAACAATACTTATAACACAGGAAGAGACCGCGATTAACTTTTTTTGATCAAAAATATTTTGTCAATTGCTTAGATATATGCATTACAATTGTTGATTTTGTTTGAACTCAATTGATATCTTCTGATTTCAATTTACATGTATATTTGGGGCTGCTGAACTAGTTGATTTTAGTATCCAAACAGTTTTTTAGGCTAGCAAAACTTTGATGCATTGTCATTGGGAATACATAATTTTCGTGTAAATAAAGAGTAACTTTTAGCAACATTTACAGCTTGCAGATGCGTGCTGATGGCCAATTTTTTACCTTAAAACACTAGTATATAATCTATTTTAATTACTGATGTTGGTAATTTGTTTGTTTTTTTTACTTTACACACCAATAAAATTATTTTTAATAATATCTATCACAGAGCGAATCGGCACAGGCTGAGATAGGTTTGTAATGCTGTGACAAGTTTTTTACTATGATATAGTGAGTTACAGTTCAGGACAGGCTAATTATTTATACTGCAGCTTAATTTCCTTTTTACAGTTCTTGAATTTAAACTTTCAGTATCGTGCAACGATCTTAAACTCAGAAACTCAGTCAGCAATGTTTTTAAACAGGACAATCTTTTGCAAAAAGTTTTATTGTGATATTGTTTTACACCTACATATACCTGAGTGGCGATTTGGAAAGGTTGCAGGAGCTCATGTCAAATTTCATCAGTGAATCCAGATTGTTGATGACAACAGGACCAGCAGAATCTATTTTACTGCGTGAGAGGTTCAGCTCTTTCAAGCTGGGAAGTGAAGCAAGGCTGTAAAAAAAGTTAAAAATTATTACGACGGTTTCAAGTCTAGCCTTCAGACTTCTTGTCGCACATTGAAGCAAAAGTTTCTAAAAGAAGGATATTTCTGCAAGATTACCTTTCTCTTATTTGGGTCTACTGTTCAACAGTCTAACCATGCACACCATAAATAATCATTCATTGAAAACCAATAATCACATCATATTGATTGTTTTCAAATCAGGGTTGACAAAACTGAATAAACGAAGCAGAAAAACCAAAGAAAAATGAGTTTCCATTACAAATTACATCATAAACATAATTGTGTTAATGAAAATTTAGCAGGAGTCAGAACTTGCGACAAAAACATGAGGTGAGACTTAATTTCACAAAAAACTATGTATAATTCGAGCTGAATAATTATGTTTCGTTGGTTTTCTGTTGTTCATTTTTTGCAACTTTTTTCATCTACACTGAAAAACTTCAGCCCATTAAAAATTGCACGTGTTGAATATTAACAGTGATTTTTAGCATAGAGTGTAAGAATTTGCTCAAAAGTAGAGGCTTCTAATGATTTCCCAAACTTTTTCGCTACCAAATTAATTCTTTTACAGCACAGGATTACTCATTTTGTAAAATCTAACGCTGGAAAAGAGTGTGTACAAATTGTCATATCATGAAACTGATGCCATTAAATTGCTGCAACTGTGTAGCGGAATGAGCTCAAAAATTATGGTGGAGTCAGCAAACCTGGTGGACACTCTGTCGGTCATCGGCCAGTGTCGACCAGCATGAATAGTTGGCTAAAATTCTATCTCCAACAGCAGAGAGGACACCGGCAACTCGGCTCCGGCCGACTTGACAGCATCGACTGCAAAGGAAGTACTCGAAATACACGAGAGCCTGAATTGGGAGGCCGAGATTGAGGTGGCCAAGATGGCTGAGACCGCTGAGACGGCTTAGGTCTTTTACATTTTAGAGACCGAGTCCAATCAGTCCCTAAAATTTTCCAAGCCCAGCAGAAAGCCGATCATAAGGACCGAGCGCTTCGTGGACGGGACCACTTGGGAGAGGATACGAGGAGCCATCTCGACACTTGGACCTGCGACCTCTGCCAGGTCAAGACAAGCAAACGAATGATCTGTCAGCATGTCATGCAGCATTTCGCTGTTTACGTGTGCCCCTGTCTACATCAGCATGTGTCACGCGACCAGTTTATGTCGCACAGGAGGAACTGCGGAGGCGGTGAATGCGAGAGTATCATCTACCCGGTGGACAGACCATGGTGGTGGTCCTTATTGCGCCTTCGGGGATGGCCGGCTGACATTCCCATGCGAGAGTGTTGGCCCACCCTCACACTAACCGAGAGGCCAGCCAGGCCCTCGGCCGTTAAGGCAGAAAACGACCACACCTGGAGGGGCCACGACGGGAGAAGCCGCGGGAAAGCGGGCCGCAGCTAGAGAAGGGATGGTTGGAACCACAGGCCGACGGCCTCCCCGTCACTATAAGGAAAATGAGACCTCTCAGCCTGTGCCTACCTTACCCACTAGGTCACACCAACTCTAGAGCCTATCTGGAGAGCAATTTGAGGAAGAAGATCTCAGGCCGCTTCGGGCAGCCCACTGCGACCAGTTAGTACAGGATGGTCACTGGTAGCATCAGATGGGCCTCCTAGCTCGAAGGCTTCTTTGGGGTGCCCGACTTCGAGACCAGGATGCCCTGTTCCTGCAGGACACTATCTCCCAGTGGGAAGAAGTGGCTCGACAGCACCGGCTCTGGGCACAGATGTACTCTTCTTCCGGTGTCGGTCGGATGGCCCCGTTGCCAGTATTGGGGGAGAGTGTGAGGGTAGAGTATCGAGAACAGAGCCGGTGCCAGCGTAAGATTGATTGGCAGGCCTCCCAAGCCTCCCTCTTTCACTCGGAGGCTCGGCTGGCAATAAAGGACAGAGGTGACGCAGGTCACGTAGCAGTAAACGTTATGGCCGGAATAGAAACCGCAAGTGGGTGGAGCCAACGGGAGGAGAAGAACATAAAAGGAAGAACGCGTAGGAAAGGCAGGCAGAGCAGCGCAGTTCCCTGCACACGATAGACAATGTATCCAAATACTGTTTATTATTTATGTATGCAAACTGCACTATTGTTAGACTAATGCAGATGTGTTTATCAGATAAATATATATTGAATGCTCAGATAACAAGTCGGTGTTCGTGACTTACTCGGCTTGTGGATACCCGTGAAAGTGGCACTGTAAAATCCTCCACAATACATAAAACTAATGTAACATCCATCGTCTGAGTTAAAATTAATGTGAGCTATTGGGCCAAATTTAGCTGTGTTTATAGTCTCTATGGTTAACTTAATGAAATATTGCTTGTCGAATAAACGTAAGTATTACTGTTTGAAATTACCGCAAAACAGTAACTTGAACACCTAGGTTCTGTATTTTTAACCTTTCCCTAAAGTGAAGTTTTATTAGAGATGACTTTCAAATAGGGGGTCACGCTGTATATATTGACTGGCTCATTGGAGTTTGAGGAAAATTTCTAGCCTCTTTGAGCAAAGCAATGCTATTTTTGCCTATATTTTGTAGTTTCATTCATGCGGAGAGACATTAATGTCCTCTACTACTGTGTTTTTATTCAATATTTTTAACCAAGTTGAAGTATTACACTGAGTTTAACAAGGACTTGCTTTGAGTAAAACTGGTAAGATACTGTCGACAATTGTCTTGATTGGGTCGCTTTCAAAGTTTCAAAGAAAAGGCGTGACGCTTTCAAGTTGGAAAATGGCCTTCTGCACACAGTACTAAAGACTGCTATTAAATGTCATACTCTGATCATCAAACGCTTTAATGTATTTTAGTCTGATTCTACATAATGAACAAATTTTCAAAAATAGATAGAACTTAGACATTGGTGAGATCAAACAAGGTTCAAGTTTTGACTATTGTGATAATGAGTATAATCAGGGATGCGGTCATAAAAACTGTAGTAGCCACCACATCAGCCACAAAAGAAATAATTGGGATTGGTAAACATTAAATTATAATACCATCATTTCTATTGAAAATGACATTGTAATCATTTTACCACTAGTTGTCATTTTTAGTACTCTTTGGGAATCTTTTCAAATGACCACTCTTTATTATTGTTCATGAAGATCAAAGAAATAAATTGGTAGTGCCATTTGATTTAAGAATGAAACTGTAATTTTTGCCTTTCTCAGTAGCTTTCTATTAGAGGTGGCAGTAAAATAAAGGCGGCGTTCAGATAAATATGGCATTTAAATAAAGTTTTTATGGTATTTCAACATCCGGAGAGGAATATTCTCAATCAACTGGCAAGTAACTCCATTTCATTACAGAAACAAACATTTTTTTTCAATGGTAGATCTAGATGGGTAGGGCATTGTTTTGATTCCATCTCATATTAACTATATATGAGCTTTTAGATAACATGTAGTTTCTTATTAACTTTTATTAGTACCATCTATCTAATTTTAGTTCTTCCTATCCTGAAAAGGCCTATAAAAAGTGTTAATGGGCTCATAGCACCTAAATAACCCCTAACATTTTAACACTATAAAGAAAGGATTGAAAAAAATAATGTCATGGCGTGCAATTAGAGGTTTTCTGTGAGTTAATTTATGAGCGCATTTCATAAGCTATAAAATAATAATAACCTAACAGGTAATCAAAATATATAACGAAATAGAAATGGCATGAAACAATACTTATAACGCATTAAGGAACAGAAATTAACTATTTTGGAACCAACCATTTTTTGGTTGATTTTGTTTGAACTTAATCCATATCACATATCATAGTCACACAGTAATTAATGTTCATAAACACAATAATTCTTGCCAATGTTTCTTTGGGAAACTCTTTTACACTTACCTGAGTGGCGATTTGGAGAGGTGGCAATAGCCCATGTAAAGTTTCACCAGTGAACCCAGATTTTTGAAGACAACAGCACCAGCAGAATCCAAAATGCTGTGAGAGAGGTTCAGCTCTTTTAAGCTTGGCAGTGAAGCAAGTCTGTAAAAATGTTCAAAATTATCTTATGATTTTAACTTCTACTTTAACTCAATGTATCAAAATCTTAAAATTAAAATTTTGACTTTCGATGAATTTGAACTAATGATGAATGCATCCACAAGTTTTTTATCCAGTAGCTCTACTGATGAACTGCAATGGCATATTGATCAATGACGTTATCGTATACCATATGCACACACTAGTTATGTTAGCCTTGCGCCCACACGTTACAACGCCTTTACTAAGTAATATTTGTGATGAGGTTCACTTACTATATCTGTGGTTAAAATTAATTTGTCTCACAACGGCAATTACATTACGATTATATTATCTCTATAAGAAGAGCCTCGACATTCTCTTTCCATTCGGTCAGACAAAGACAGTATAAACTATCATGGTTACATTTGTACGGGTATCGAGAGGTACCAGTATCATTGTATTCAAAGTTTTGATAAATAGCTTCTGGTAGAACAGTAACCTTTTTATACACACACACTTCTATGCAAGAGTTTTTATTATTAATTCAACATATACAGGATTTTTTTTTAGTTTTTATCAGTTTGTATTAATTGTATACATGTGATTACCGAATTTTCTTTTTAGTAATCGTGGCAAAACAGACTTAATTTTGCTATTAATTGCTAATTATTGCGCATTTACATCTAAACCCTTTTAGAGTATTCTTATTATTTTAATTTATTTGACCTGCACAAAACATTTTCCTTGTGATATGAAGATTGAAAAATGCAGTTGCTTGACATAGTTGGAAAACCTTTACAGTGTTTTTTTTCTCTTAAAGTGTTTAAACTACACAAAACAATTTTCTCATGATATGGATTTTAAAGTTAGAATGGCAAAGATTGTTATATGTTAAATACCAATCAATTTTCTGTGCATAGATTTGTTTATTACTTGAGCATCGCGAGGTAGTGTAATAGCTAGTCTAAATATAAGTTAGATTACATAGTTACTACTAAAGCTGTCCCCAGTGCTGACCGACGCGGTTTAGGCTGACACACACTTCATTCGGTTACGGTCTGGAAAATGCCAGCAAGTCTTTGTTCGGTCCATGAAAAAACTATTTGCGAAAAGAGTGGCATTATTGCAAAATCTTCTTGTCAACTTGCTAGCGTTCGTGATTCACAGCAGATGAAGCAGGTTTAATGGTTGCACAAACACCGACATGGCCTTAAATCTTCTAGTGTCAGGTTTGTGAGAGCCAGTGGTAATTCTAAATAAACTGTCTTAGCAACAAACAAACTGGAAAAATGGTTCATCATTCTAAACTTGTAGACCAATTATTGGTTTATACCTTTATTCAATATCATTATGTAAAATATCATTGCCGCCATTGATATATTCGCTACATTATGAAGCCAAAACTGATTTATTTGTGCAATAGGAAATGAGCTATATATATAAGTTTATTTAGGAGTAGAACTTATGAGCTATAACTAAAGAATAACCTAACCTGTTACCCAAAAATATATTAAAAAAACAAATAATATGAAAAATAATATTCAGGACACATGAAGAAAAAAATCATCATTTTTTGAATCAAAATTTTATATCAATCACTTGGCCAATTGCATTCTGGTTACTGCTTTTGTTTGAACAAAGTCTATATCTTCTGACATTATTTTTTGCACTACTAAACTAATTGAAATTAGCATTCAAATAATATTTTTGGTCGAAGAAAGCTTTCTTGTGTAGCCATTGAAGATATGTACTTTTTGCATAGATGTAGAAAAACTTTCAGCTACATACCAATTTTGCACATGCGTACTAAGAACAGATTTTAGCCAAGAACCATTAGTGGAGAGTTTATCGTAACTACTAATTTCAATAGTAAGATAGTTGTTGCAACACAAATTTACAAACTGATAAACTGTTTTTTTTAAAAAGTACATCACAAATGTCCTCAATGAAGTTTGTTTTGCAGGAGCAAGTCTCTTACTATGATAGAGTCAGTTAAAACTCTGTACAGGCTAATTATTTAACCAGAAACCTTATTTCTTCTGGGAAGGTCATGAGTTTAAAAATTCAGAACTGTACCAAGAAGTTGAGAGAAGAATCTCATACAGTAAGGTTCATAAACAAAGCAAGGTATCGCCTAAGTTTTTTTGGACTATTTTAGTCTTACCTGAGGTGGGAGTGATCAAACTTGCAAGACTCCATGTTAATTTTCTTCAAGGAATCCATATTTTCAATTACAACAGGACTAGAAAAAGCCATTTTACTGTGAGAGAGGTACAGCTCTTTCAAGCTGGGCAGTGAGGCAAGTCTGTAACAAAAGGTTGAAATTATCCAATGACTTCAACGTCTGAATTCAGAGTTATCTGTTTGATGTTGAAGCTAACATTTCTTCAAGAATACAATGTATCTGTTCTTGTTTTTACAGTGCAAGCATTTACCCAGGCATATATAGAGTAATCACTCCATGGAAACCAATAATTACATCATAATGAACATTGTATATGTGGAATGAATAAACTGAACAAATGAACAGCAAAAATCAAAGGAAAATGAGTTTTGTTACCAAGCTACAATAGAGACACTGCACTGTAAATGCAGATTCGGCAAGTATTCAAAACTATGATAAAAAGAAGAGGTGAAACTCAATTTTACAAAAACTCCGTATTATCACAACCTGACAATTCTGTTTGGTCGATTTTCTATTGTTTAATAAAAAACCAATATGGAAGTGAGGGGCTGTTTAACCAATGTTTTTCCACAGCTTCACAGCCGGTAAAAAGCTTTGATAGGTATGAAAAATATCTAAAACAAACTTTCGTTATTTTTCAGTTTTTGAGCTGAACTACCAAAACTTCAGTTTTTGTATACTGCACTAAGCGCATAATGGAGATTAATTTCAGCATGGAATCAAATATGTCCTATAGCTTTACTTCATATGTTGCTCAATTTCTATGTCAAGCTGGTCAGGGAAAAAGTTTCTAACAATTTTCCTTACTCTTTCGCTATCACATTAATTATTTTAAAGGAAAAAATTTCATATGATTTAAAATCTAATATTTGAAAAAGGTAAGTTTAAGTTGTCATATCACAAAACTGATGCCGTGTATACGCCACAAATATGACACCGATCGAGCGTAGACGGATTTTTTGTTTTCTTTTGCTATAAATGTGAGCGTGTTTGAGAGGAAGTATTAAAGAAAATTATTTTTGCTAAAATCAAAATAATTACTCTATAGTAGTCATAATAATCAATAGAAGTTCCCCAAATTTCACAGATCTAACAAGAGTGAAACATTTGCAGCTGTTGATGCATCTGACATGACTGGTCATAGCTAATAAGATATTGTGATAAAATTACCTAAACAACTAAAATAAAAACATAAGGATGTGCTATAAATATGTTCGTATTGACTAAAACTACACAGATCATTGTAATTTTATGAAGCCTACTAAAGCCGCACTTTGCCACTTTTTACGCACAAACACTTTGCCAAGCCGTATTATATGGTTCGTAGTAGCGAAAGAGCTAACGTACTTGTTTTTTATACTTAACATATAAATTATTATTATTATTATACCAATAAATAGTGAGTGACATAAGTTTGGAAGAGCTGAGTTTATGTTTCCTATGACCTGCTTGGTGAAACTTTGCTTGTCAAATTGAACAAGTACAAATTGTCCAATAATATCCTATGTGATGAATAAAACTAATAAAACATCCAGCATCTGAGTTAAAATTAATGCTTACTATTGGGCTAGGTTAGCTGTGTTCATACTCTCTATCGCTATCCTAGTAAAATATTGCTAGTTGGATTGAACAGATGTATTTCCGTTTCAAATTAGTGTAAAACAGTAATTCAAATGCGTACATGCCGGTTCTGTATCTTTCACCTATCCTTAGAGTGAAGTTTTGTTAGAGGTGACATTCAAATAGTGAGTGGTGCTACATATATCGACTATTTCGTCATAATTTTAGGAAAATTAATGTATCTTTTTTGGCAAAGCGATGCTATTGTTCTTATATTTTGTACTTGCCTTTATATGGAGAGACATTAATGCTGTCAACCTACAAATTTTCGATTAACTGTTTTTCATCTAAGTTGAACTACTAGTCTGAGCTAAGCAAGGAACTGCTTGGAGTAAAAAGGTAAGATACAATTATTAGTTGTCTTGATGGTGTCAGTTTCAAAGTTTCAAAGAAATATGTAAATCTTTGAAGTTAGAATGTGGCTTCTGTTACACAATAAAAATGGCTGCTATTACATGTCATACTCTGGTCTTGAAGAGTTTCCTCATTGTTCATCAGATGCTTCAAAGTTTGTCAGTCAGTTTTTAATCTACATGTACATCATTGACAAAACTGAAGGCAATGGATCGGATTTATACCAGAGTCTTGTTGTTACGATTGCCACAAGGATTATTCTTAGATACACGGTCACAAATTATATGGCAGCCTCACAGAAGGTGCCAAACAATTAATTTTTAATGATGAACATAAGTAATATGATTACAATTAATTAATATAACAATGTAATCACTACAACGCTATTTGTCATTTTTAGTACCGATTTGTGAAAACTTTTCCATTGATCATCTTCTATTGTGGTTCATAAAGATCAGGAAATTCAAATAATGATGTCATTTAATTAAAGGACTGCACTGTATATTTTACCTTTCTTCCTGATGTTTTATTAGATTTGCAGTTTGCATAACGACAGCATTCATATATAGAGGTTTTACAGTAGGTAAAATCCAAGCTGAAAATCGGTGGCGCACAAATAAAGATGACACTAAATATAGAGGTGTTACGGTAGTTACAGTTTAAGGTGAATATCCTCCATCACCTAGCCAGTAACTCCATCGCATTACATTAATATACAGAAATTTTCCAGCGGTAGATTTAGACAGTTAAAGCATTGATTTGATTTCCTTGCAACATATGATAAATTTTTTTAAATATAGTTGGTTATTTACTTATATTAGTACAACCCATCTAGTTTAATTTTTTCCAATGATAGAAAACTTATAACAAAAGTTAATGATTTTATGATTCCTGTAAAACCTCCTAAGTTTTGTGATGAAATCTAACAAAAATTTAATAATGAAAATGTTTTAAAGCAATTCTGACTTCTGTGCATTGACAGTCACTAGATAGTGACAAAATCATACAAGTGGCTTTAATGCAAAACGTTTTTAGATCTTTGCTAGCCACTAACTTTTTTACAAAAGCAAAGTGAACTATCCTCTTTAACCTCGGTTGAGCTTTGTAATAATTTACAAGTATCATTAAGATCACCAAGTAAGGTTATTCTCTTATATTCACCACATATTCTCTAAGAAAACCGACTGAAAATAAAATACCCAGAAATGTGTTCGAATGATATTTTACATCTGAATACCTGTATTAATTCATATGCATTTGTGTTTACTTGATTGATCATTTAAATAAGTTGAAACTATGCATGTCAAGGTTTTTAATTGAACATAAATATTTAATGACAACACAACTAGAGGAGTCCTCATTACCCCAATGGCATGCTTAAAAGGTGGATAGTGTACTTATTCTGCTACAAATAGTTATAAACTGTTATATTTTAGTATTAATTTGATGATGGCATGCTGAACCAAATATTTCTAAAAGAAAAACTGTATTCCATAAATATTGTGTAATCATACACACTTTACAATGTAAGTTCAAACTAATTGGAAGCCCATAGTTACATGTTACACAGTAATTTAAAAATACAATGACTATTAACTAATCAATGAGCTATCGAAAATGGTATGAACTACATTTTTATTTTTCAATTTATTAACAAAACATTGAAGTGCAAGCATAGATTGTGCAAAAGGAAAAGGTCCAGACAATGAAATATTGTGAAACATTCTATTTTCTTTTAATGTAAAGTCAGCAGCAACTTGAATTTTTTCTTTTATTGTTTTTGTATTGGTCATTTTATCAGTTTTAATGAATGACTAGTTGCGACTTAGTTACTATGTTTTGCTGTTTTATTGATAATATCAACAACGCCATATTTATTTATATTATTTATTTAAAATGATTTTGTGTCAAACCAGTTCTGAGTAGATGTTGCTACAAAAACCTAAACACAAGTCACATTAGATAGTTACTGCCTATACCAATTCCTGCATTAACTGACATGGTTTAGGCTGACACAGACTTTCACAAGATACGGTCTGGTCAACGCCAGCAAATGTTAATCTGGTAAGTAGAGACAGAATTTGCCAAAAGAATGGCAATATTTCAAAATCACGTTTTCAACTGGTGAGCATCCCAACTGCACAGCTGATGAAGCAGGTTCAATAGTTGCAAAAACAACGACATGGTCATTAAGCCCTCTTGTGCCAGGTATGTGAAGGCCAGTGGTAGTTTTAAAAAATCTGGGTTAGGAAAAAATTTCTGGCAAAGCGGTTCAGCATTCTAAACTTGTAGACACATTTTTGCTTTATATCTATATTCAACATTATTGCATAGACTCCCATTTCCACCATTGAGAAGTTGGTTAGAGATTGGAGCCAAAACTGCTTTCTCTATGCAAGAGCAATGGAGTTATATGTAAGTTAATTTATGAGTGCGATTTATAAGCAATACAAAAAAATTACCTGTGAATCAAATACATGTATATATTAAAAAAATGAAGATCAAAAAAACAATATTCATAACATATGAAAAAACAACTAACGATCTTAAATCAAAGTATTCTATCAATTATTTAGCCAGTTGCATTTTGATTGTTGCTTTTGGTTGAACACAATCTATTTCTTCTCAAAACAACTAATTTTTGCACGGCTGAACTAATTGGTACTAATATTCAAACAACATTTTAGTCGAGCAAATCTTTCACGCCCGGCAAATAAGAATATAGACTTTCTGAGGAGATGAAGAGAAACTTTCTGCTACATGCCACAATTTTCTGCTTTTTGCTAACCACAGATTTTAACCCTGATCAATCAGTGGAGAGTTAATCGTAACTACTAATTCCAATTGTTTGTTGTTGTAACACAAATTTACAAACTGGTAAACTGATTTTTAAAAAGGTGCATCACAAAATGAAACCATATGGCTTCACATAAGTTTGTTATGTTGGAACAAGTCTCTTACCATTACAGAGTTGGTAAAGTAAGGTCCAGGTTAATTATTTATCCAGCAACCTAAGATCCTATTTACAGGTTTTGAATTTAATTATTCATAACCGTATTAGGAGGTTGAAAGAAGAAACTTATACAGTAATGTTCATAAACAAGGCAAAGACTTGCATAATTTTATTCAGTCCTACCTGAGTTGGGAGTGATCAAACTTGCAAGACTCCATGTTAAGTTTCTTCAGGGAATCTAGATTTTCAACGACAACAGGACTAGCAAAAGCAATTTTACTGTGAGAGAGATTCAGCTCTTTCAAGCTGGGCAGTGAAGCAAGTCTGTAACAGGAGGTCCAAATTATCCATTGACTTTAACTTCTGATTTCATAGTTGTCTGTTCTATGTTGAAGCTAACACTTCTTTGAGAATACAAAGTATTTTTTTAGTTTTCTACAGGCCATCTATTCAGCCAAGCATATGTAGAGTAATCATTCAATTGGAATAGATAATTGCATCATATTGAAAATTGTCTATCCAGAATTTAAAAAAGATGAATGATTGAAAAGCAAAAACTAAGGAAAAATGAGTTTCGTTGTCAAATTACTATAGAGACACAATACATAAATGCAAATTTAGTAGGGGGACGGAAACTGTAATAAAAAATGGAGTGAAACTTAATTTTACCAAGGCTATGTATTATCACAACCCCATAACTCTTTTTTGTCAATTTTATTTGCCTGCGTTCCCTAGAATTGGATGAAATCATAAAAGCGGCTTCAATGCAAAAGTTTTTAGACCTTTGCTAGCCAACAACATTTAATTAAAAAACAAAGTGAACTATTATCTATAAATTTTGTTGAGCTTTGAAATAATTTTTAAGTATCGTTGAAATCCCCAAGTAAATTTATTCTCTTATATACACCACCTTTTTTTAAGGAAGCTGACTGAAAATAAAATAGCCGGAAATGTATTTGAATGAAATTTTACATCTGACTACCTGTTTTAATTTATATTTATATTTGTTCACCTGATTAATCTTTTAAATAAATTGTAACTATGCATGCCAAGGTTTTTAATTGAACCCACATATTTATTGATAACACGACTAGCAAACTCGTTTTTAACACAATGGCACGCTGAAAGAGTGGAAAGTGTTGTAATTCGGCCACAGATGGTTATGAACAATTATATTTTAATTTAAAGTCATTTTTAGCACACATATTCAAGTATTTCTAAAAGAGCAAATGTATTTGGTAAGTATTCTGTAATCATATATTCTTTACGTTGAACGGACAAACCAATTTGAAGCCTGCAGTTGAACATTATACAGTAAAATAAAACGCAAAGACTAATGATTAATCAATAAAGTAACGAAGTTAATTTAAATTATATTTTAATTTCTAAGTTATTCACGCGAGATTAATGTGCAAGCAAAGATCATGCAGTGTGAAAAGTCCTGACAGAGAGATGTCTTGAAGGAATCTTTTTTCTTAAAGTAAACTCGACAGTAATTTAGCATTTTTGTTTTATCGTTTGTATAATTTGGTCACGCTGTTATTTTTAATAAATGACTAATTGGAACTTAGTTCTTATGTTTGGCTGTCCTTTTGATAAAATCAAAATCACCTTATTCATTTTGGAAAATTACTTTTTGTCAAACTGGTCATGAGTATAGTTGTTTTACACGAACCTAAACACAAGTTGCATTAGATAGTTACTGCCCAAACCGACACCTGTACTGACCAAGGTGGTTTAGGCTGACACAGATTTTCATGAGATGCAGTCAAGAGAAAGCTGGCAGATCTTTGTTTGGTCCATATAGAAATATCTGGCCAAAAGAGGGACAATATTTCAAAATTATCTTTTTAACTGACTAGCGTCCCTGCTGAGCAGCGGTTGAAACAGGTTCATCGGTTGCAAAAACAACCACATTGCCTTTAGGCTCTTTAGAACCAGGTAAGTGAAAGTCAGTGACACATCTAAAAAAGCTGGCTTAACCAGAAATAAATCAACTGAGAAAATGTTCAGCATTTCAGGATTGTAGAGACTTTTTTGCTTTATAACAACTATATTCAATTCTATTGTGAAGAATGACATTGCCATCTTTGATAAGTTTGCTAGAGTTTACAGCCAGAACCCTTTTCTTTTTGCAATAGTAATTGAGTTATATGTAGGTAAATTTGAGTAGTGTAGTCTATAAGCTATACAATAATACTAATAATAACATATTCTGTGTCAAAAATAAATAACAAAAACAAAGAACATGAAATATAATATTCATAATACCAGCAAAAAAATTTACCAATTTTTTAATCAAAATATTCTATCAATTGCTGGGCCAGTGACATTCTGATTGTTGCTTTTGTTTTAACATAATCCATAATCCATATCTTCTAACATCAACTATTCGTTGCAGATCTTAATGAGTTTATATTAGCAATCAAACAATTTTTTTGGTCAGGCAAAACTTTTAGATGTGGCTATTGAGAATATATACTTCTCACAAAGGTAAATAGAAACTTTAAGTCATGTGCACATTTTGCACATGCTTTCTTAGCACGGGTTTTAGCCCTCAAAAGGCATTGAAGAGTTTATTGTAACTTCTAATGCGGATAGGTAGTTGTTGTAACACAAATTAAAAAACCGGTAAACTGCTTTTAAAAAGGTGCATCACAATGTGAAACCACACGGTCTCACAAATGCTTGTTATGTCTGAACAAGTCTTTTACTATGATAGAGTCGGCTAAAGTGCTGCACAGGCTGAATATTTATCCAGCAACCTAATTTCCTATTTAAAGGTATCAAATTTAAACATTCAGAAATGTACAGGAAGGTTGAAAGAAGAAACTCATAGAGTAAGGTTCATAAACAATGCAAGGTCTTGCATAAGTTTGCTTTGGGATAATGTTTCAGTCTTACCTGAGTTGGGAATGATCAAACTTGCAAGACTCCATGTTAAGTTTCTCTAGTGACTCTAGACTTTCCAAAACAACGGGACTAGCAAATCCCATTTTACTGTGAGAGAAGTTCAGATCTTTCAAGCTGGGCAGTGAAGCAAGTCTGTAACAAAAGGTTTAAAACTATCCAATGACCTCAACTACTAAATTCAAAGTTATCGTTCAATGTTGAAGCAAATATTTTTACGAGAATACAATATATTCTGTTGTTTGTTTCAACAGGTCAACCTTTCAACTAGGCATAAATGGAGTAATCACTCAATTGAAATCAAGAATCACATCATATTGATCATTGCATATCCAAAATGAAAAAACCTAATAATTTAACAGCAAAATTAGATTTGTTGCCAAATTACAATAGAGACAAGCTACCGTAAACACAGATTTAGCAGGGGGCAGAAACTCTGACAAAAAGATGAGGTGAAAATTAGTTTTACAAAGATTATACATATATTATCACATCCTGATAATTCTATTTTGTCAACTTTGTAGTGCTCAATAGAAAATCAAAACAAAAGTTGTGGACTTTTCAACCAATATTTTTCGACCGCTTCACAGTCGTAAAAAAAGCTTTAATAGCTATGAAAAAGATCTGAAAAAACTTTAGTAATTTTTCAGCTTATCCAGCTCAACTACCAAATTTTGAAAGTTTTTGTAAACTGCGCAAGGTGCATACTAAAAATTAGTTTCAGCATAGAGTCAAAAATGTCTGATAGCTTTACTTAATAAGTTGCATACTAGTTATGGTAAACTATTAAGGAATAAAGGTTTCTAACTATATCCCTAACTTTTTCGTTATCAAATTACTTATTTTAAGGAGAATAAATTGCATGTTAAATAAAATCTAATAATTGTAACAGGTATGTAAAATATTTTATATCACAGAGCTGATGCTCTGTTGACACCACATCTTTAACACAGATTAGGCATATACTGTTTTTTGTCACTTTCGCTACAACCGTGAGCGTGTTTGAGACAAATGATCCAAAAAAATTATTACAGCTAAAAGCAAATTAATTGCTTTTAAGTGGTCTCAACAATCGATAGACATTACCCAAAGTTCACAGATCGAGCAAGAATGACACATTTGCAGCTGTGGATGCTTCTGACATGGCTGGTCAATGCAAGAAAGGAAATATGAAAAAATGAATTGTAAAAATTTAAATATAAGGATTTGCTGTAGAAATATTTCATATGGGCTAAAATCAAACAAATAATTGTAATTGTATGAAGCGTACTAAAGTCGCAAACTGTCGATTTTGAAGAAAAAACACTTTGCCAAGGCATATTATATGGTTTGTAGTCGCAAAAAAGCTAACATATATGTTTTTTCATATAATAAATATAATTTAGAATTATTTTACTTATAAACTTTGAGTGGCATAAATTTGGAAAAGTTGAGTTTATGTTTTCCATCACCTGTCTAGTGAAAGTTTGCTTGTCGAAATGAACAAGTTCACTGTTGAAATTATATAAAATGTAATATATAAAACTAATGAAACATTCATCAACTGAGTTGAATTTAATGTTTACTATTGGCCAAGGCTACCTGCATTTATACTCTCTATCGCTATCAAGGTAAAATACTGTTCGTTGAATTGCCACTTCAAATTACCATAAAACAGTAATTCAAGTGGGTACAAATAGGTTCTGCAAATTCCCCCTCTCCCAAGAGTGAAGATTTATAAAAATTGACATTCAAATAGCTGGTGGTGCTGCATATATTGACTATTGATATTGATATTGACTATATTGATTTTTACATGTCATACTCTGTTATTGAAGAGTTTTCTCATTTTTCATGAAACGCTTTAAAGTTTTTTAGTCAGGTTCTAATCTACATTGTAAACCAAACTGAAAACAATGGATCGGTTTTAAACTGTACCGATTTCGAACAAGGGTCTAGTTGTGATGATTGCTACAACAAATATTCTCAGAAATGCGGTCACAAAATGTATGGCAGCTACACAGCTGGTGCTGGACAATTAATTTGTTTTGAATAACATTATGATAAGTGATGATGAAAAAGACAATGGAATTACTTTTAAACTATTTGTCATTTTAGTACCGATTTGTGAATACTTTTCCATTGACCACTTTCTAGGGTTCTTCATAAAGATCAAAAATGTCCAATAGTAGTGTCATCCCATTAAAATATGGCACCGTATATTTTACCTTTTTTCTTGGTGTTCCATTAGAGTTGGCATTCCCATAAAAGGGATGCTCGAATAAAGATGGTATTTGAATATGGAGGTTTTAAGGTAGTTAAATGGTACAAGAAGGTTGAAAGAAAAAACTCATACAATAAACAAGATTGATGTTCATAAACAATAATGTTCGTAAACAAGGCAAAGTCTTGCATAAGTTTTCTCTAGAATACTAATTCAGTTTTACCTGAGATGGAATTTATCGAACTTGCAAAACGTCATGTTAATTTCCTCCAGCGAGTTCATGCTTTCAAAGACAACAGGACTAGCAGAATCCATCTTACTGTAGGAAAAGTTCAGCTCTTTCAAGCTGGCCATTGATTCAATTCTGTAACATAAGTTCATAAAAGTATTCAATGAATCAAACTATGCTTTCAAAGTTACAGTGCAGTGCAAAATTATGGCAACCCCCTGCACAATATGACAAGCACCACGTTGCATTGCAAAATTTTGTGCTTGAAATAAAGAAAAGTAAACAATGTTATCCATCAATTTGTTAAAGAATTTGTGAGCAACTCAAAGATGCATTTGAATTCTGTCACACTCTAACTGATTTTTGTATAACTGAAAAATACATATTTCTAATGGTGGAGATTTTTTCGCTATAGCGAAAGTGTTCGAATTGGTTTAGCATCAAACATTGCTTAACTGAGGAAAACTTACAAACTAAACTCTTTGTACAAGTGATGGTGGCCCGGAAAAGGGCTGATGAGTTTAAAATTGAAGTCTAGTACTTTGTTGGCAGCCTTTATTTCTGATTACAGCATGACACCGCCTTGGCATGCTGTCAACAAGCTTTCAAGTTTGTTTAGGTGTCACTTTGTAATGCCAGGCCTCAATAATATTCTCAATCAGTTCTCTTTTGCTAGGAGGTTTGTACTTGCTAAAATCTATGCCCACTTGTTGTCATACAAATTTCTATCGGATTGAGGTTGAAAGATTGTGCGGGCCAGTTTAGAAACTCAACTTTTTGGGTATTGGCAAGTTCCTTTCTCCACTTTTTCTGACAGTAGTGAGTTTGTTTTGCTTCACATCCTCTTAATTCATTATCAATTAGTCTTTTCTTCACTATGAAGATGAGGCTTCTACTCTACTAGACTTTTTCCATTCTCTTCGCCGGTCAGTGCCGGTTTTCTTTCTGTCAGAAAATGAAAGTCGCACCGAACTGTAGCCGCCTCTAGTAGAGCTTTTGCGTTTTCTTCCTATGCCTTTACTATCATCTGTCATGCCTGTTGACTTCCATCTGTTGAAATTGCCAACAACACTTTTTTGAAACATTGAACCTCCTTAGCAATCCATTTGTTTGAATTCCCCTGCTGGTGGACTTGAATGATTACAGCTCTCTTCTTATTGGTCAACCTAATGTTGAGATGTAATTTTAAAAAGGAAATCGCTGGTCATTATGAGTCGACTGTTATAGCCCACTAGTCACTGTTGGGATAGATTTGAGATAGTCTTGAGAGAGTTTTGCATTGTTAATAAATTTCTTACGTCTTCAACATTCTGTACAACATTGAGCAGATTAGAATACTTCAAAGACCCTGCTGGTGTGATTAAGCGAGTGACAAGTTTACAGTGAGTTTAAAGATTAGAAGTAAATTAAACTCTTTAACTTTTTGTAAACAATGAAACAAAAACTTTCACCAAATTAAATGGAGAGGTCATACATTTAGCTCAGAATGATTTATAGATGTAAAGAATTGGACTAGTTTGAGATGAGATATGAGGTCAGAGATACTATCGGATAACAATTTACGAAGGGGTTGCCATAATTTTGCACACCACTATACTTGTTCTACGTTTAAGCAACTGAATTTACATACATACAACATATTCTGTTATTTGGTTCTACAGGTCAACAGTCTAACCACCCAGGGCAAATTATTAATCTTGTCATATTGAGCATTTTAAATCTAGAATAACTGGAATCAATAAAAAAAGTAATAAATAACAAACAAAATGTGTTTTATTGACAAATTACTATAGAAATAAGCCACTGTAAGTGTAGAGTCTGCAGAAGGCTAAAACTGTGACAAAATGAGGTAACATTTAATTTTACCATTACTGCGTATCATCAGAATTTATTAATTATGGTCTGCTATTTTTCTATTGTTTATTTTTAACGCCGCTTTGCTGTACAATTGCAAAGCTTTAATATTTTATTAAATTTATATAATTAATATAAAAATATGAATCTAATAGTTACACTAGATAGTTACTGCCTATACTGACACCTACACCGGCTGATGCAGTTTAGGCTGACTCAGACCTTTTCAACATACGGTCTGGAGAATGCCAGCAATTTGCTGCTTACTCAGTAAATAAAAGGCTCGCCACAAAAAATGGCGATGTTGCAAAAACACATCATCGACGGCTTTGCCTCACTGGTGCAACAGCTGATGAAACAGGTTCAGCAGTTGGAAAAAAGAATGACATCCCATTTACCCTTAAAAAGACTGTTTTGGCAAAAAATGTCTACACTGATAAAGCTGTTCATCATTCTAAAATTGCAAACATATTTTCACTTTAAAACTATGCTCAAAAATATTGCAAAAAAGGTCATTGAACTCATTGTTTTTTCGCAGGGTTTGAAGTCATAAGTGTATTTCTTGGTTCAATACAAAATTATTCATATATAAGTTAATTTATAAATAAAATTTATAAATTATGTAAGAATAAGCTAACACCTCAAATATATATTTAGAAATAAATCACATAAAAAACAACACTTAAACCAATGAAGAAAAATAAGTACAATTTTGGACAAAAGTATTTTGCCGATCGATTGGCTAGTTGCAATCTGACTGTTGCTTTTTTAAATGCAATCCTTGCCTTCTGGTAGCAACTCATTTTTGCACCACTGAAATAGTTTGTATTAGGATCCAAAGAATTTTTTTAGCTGCACAAAATTTGTATGTGTAGCCATTGAGAATACAAACTTTTTGCATAAATAAAGTGAAACCTTCAGCCAAATGTACAGCTTACACCTGCGTGCTAAGTGCATATTTTACTTTTCATGTAGATAACAAATTATATTAGCTGCATGTACAGCTTGCACATGTATGTTAAGAATAGATTATACCTTGGAACCGCAAAATGGAGTATATTGTGACTAATTGGGTCAAAAATAGTTTCTGTAACACACATTTACAAACCGGTAAACTAAATTTAATATCTTCTAGGACAACATGAAACCACATGGGTTGATATGGGTTAGTTACGATGAGAAAAATCTCTTACCACAATGTATATGGTTACGGTGCATCAATGGCAAAGTATTTGTCCAAGAATCTAGCTTCTTATTAGTAGTTATTGATTTTGAACAATCAGGAATGTGAAAGAGATTAAAACAGAAACTCAGACAGTAATGATCATAAATGCGACAAATCCTTGCAAAAGTATTTTGCAATACTAGTTCAAACTTACCTGAGTGGTGATTTGGAGAGGCTGCAATGGTGCATGCCAAGTTTCTCTAAAGAATCCAGATTTTTGAGGAGAATAGGACGAACAGAATTCCAGATTTTTGAGGAGAATAGGACGAACAGAATTCATATTACTGTAAGATAGGTTCAGCTCTTTCATTCTGGTCAGTGAAATAAGTCTGTAACAAAATGTTAAAACTATCCAATTAATTCAAACTCTGCATTCCAAGTTCTTTGTTTCATGTTGAAGCAAATATTTCTATGAGAATACAATGTTTTCTGTTTTTTGGCTCTACAGGTCACTTTTTTCAGCTCAACTAACAAAGCTTAAAAGTTTTAATAAACTGCACAAATCGCATTACAAAACTTAACTTTAATATGGAGTCAAATATGTCTAACAGCTTTATTTCATATATTCCTCACTAGTTAGGTCAAGCTGGTCAACAGCTTGACCTAACTAACATTGACCAGCTTTTGATTTAAACAATGGTATTTTTAGGTATATGTGTGTTTGACGAGTAGTTAAATGTGTTATTGTCCTGTTTTGGTTGATTTCATGAAATAGGTTTTGTGCTTTTATCAGTACTTTGTATTTGTATAACTTTTTAATAGTTGAAATTCTAATTAGGTTGAATAGCGGATTAGCAGAAAAATCAAAAGCTTTCTTGTGAAATATTCTGAGTAAAGTATTCTGAGATTTTGTTTGAATGCAATCCATATATTCTAACACCAGGTATTTTTGTACTGCTGAACTAGCTGATATTACCATTCAAACAATTTTTGAGTCAAGCAAAACTTTTACGCCTAGCTTTAAAGAATATAAACTTTTTGTGTAGATGAAGAGAAACTTTCGGCCACATAAACATTTTGCACATGCGTACTAAGCACTGTTTTTATTGCAGAAAAAGTAGTACAGAGTTTATTGTAACTACTAACGCCAATAATGAGTTGTAACATAAAATTACTAACCAATAATGTGATTTTAGAGAGGTGCATCACAAAGCAAAACCACACAGACTCACATAGGTTTGCAATGTCGGAGATGTTTCTTGCTACGATAGATTTGGTTACACTGCAGGACAGGCTGATTAATTCTAAAAAAACAGTTTTCTATTTGCGCGAATTAAATTTAAACATTCGAAACAGTACAATGTGATCAAAAGAAGAAACCCATACACTGATTTTCATCAATAAGGCAAAGTCTTGTATAAGTTTTCTTTAGGATACTATTTCAGTCTTACCTTACTTTAGAGTTAGCAAATTTGCAAAACTCCATGTTGAGTTTTTCCAGTGAACCAATATTTCTCATGACAGCAGGGCTAACAGGATCGAATTTATTGTGAGAGAGAGTCAGTTCTTTCAAGCTGGCCAGTGAAGCGAATCTGTAATAGAAGGTCCTAAAATTATCTAATGACTTAAAACTCTGCAATCCAAGTTACTGGTTCCACGTTAAAAAAATTATTTCACGAGAATACAAAATATTCTTTTATTTGGTTTTACAAGTCAACAGTCTAACCATGCGTATATTGAGTAAGCACTCAGTGTAAAATAATAATCATGTTATATTCAGCATTTTAAATCTAGAATTAAGAAAAACGAATGAGCGAGGCAGTAAATATTGAAGAAAATGAGTTTTATTGCCAGATTACAATAGAGACATGGCAGTGCAAACGCACAGTTGGCAAAAGGTCAAAACGTTGTCTAAAAATGAGGTAAAATCTAATTTCACAATGACTGCAAATAATCAAAACTTGATAATTATGTTTTGTTGATTTTATATCACTACTTTTCACAGTTTCTTTCATGTACCATAACAAAACTTCAACATTTCGAAAATTGCACATGTGGCATATTACCAGTGACGTTCAGCATGGGTTAGAGCCAGCTGGACAGGAGTAGAGGTTTATAACGATTGCCTTAACTCTTTTGATTGCAAATTCATTATTTTAATGAAACCTAATTACATATATGTTAAAATGAAATGTTTATAGAGGGTATGTATAAGTTGTCATATAAATCCAATGCCATAAAAATGCCACGACTGTGCTACAGGTCCAACTCAGACAGTTTTTTAGTCATTTTTGCTACAACCAAAAGCATGACTGAGATTAACCATTCATAAAAGTTGTTTCAGCTAAAAATAAATATTTCACATCAAAATTTTAGGAAATGTAAGTGTCGTGATTTTGGGTGGGTTGTTTTTATGCTTCTATCACTCGCCTAGCAAAGTTCTGCTCGTCAAATTGAACAAGTACATTGTCTAATTTTAAGATATGTTATACATGAAACTGATAAACCATTTTAACTTAATGTTAAGTTTAATGTTAACTATTGGGCTAGGTTTTGCTGTGTTTATTCTTTCCCTTATTACACTGGTGAAACATCAGTTGGGTGTGCATAAATTTTCATATCAGCTGATCAAAGCAGTCTAAAGAAAAAACTCATACAAAGAAACTTAGAATATACTTAAAAATTACAACAAAGGATTTTGAATAAAATTTTAAATCTCTCTGTTTGATCATATGAATAAAATGTAACTACGATGCCAAGTTTTTTATTTTTACACCTAAATTTTTATTTTTTTCCTGAAAAAATGATACGGAGAAGGTCACAAATGCAACCAATTAATACAAAAAGTCATTTTGAATGAAGTTTTGTATCTGCTTGAGTAATATTTCAGATAATTAGCAAATATGCATGTCAACATTTTTAATCGAACTAAAATTTTTAATGACAATACAACTATCGGTGTTCTCTCTCCTGCAACAAGACACTTAAGGGTAGACAGTGTCATAAATATGTAACATATGGTTATAAACAAAAAAAATGTTAACCCGAAGTAGACTTTTCCATGCTGATCTAAATATTACTAAAATAACATTTGTATTCTGTAAGTATTCTGTAATCAAACATACTCGGTACTGTATGGTCAAACCAATGGGAAGCCCATAGTTACACATTATACAGTAACATAAAAACACAATGACTAATAATTATTCAATGAAGTAACAAAGTTAGTTTGAATTATATTTCAATTTTAAAATTAAAAACAAATCATTGAGGAGCGAGCTTAAGATGCACGAATGGAAAAACTTCTGACCAGGATATGTTGTGAAACAATCTGTTTGAGTAAATTATCTGTGAAAATTCAGCAATAATTTTACAATTTGGTTTTATTGCTTTTCTGTTAGTCATGTTATTATTTTTAATGAATGACTAGTTGGGGCTTAGTTACTATGTTTTGCTGTTCTGTTGATAATATAAACATCACCTCATTTATTATGGAAAATTACTTTTAGTCAAACTGGTTGTGCTTAGACGTTTTTACATGAACCTAAATACAAGTTACATTAGATAGTTACTACTCAAACCAACCCCTGCCCTGACCAATGCTCTTTAGGCTGACACAGATTTTTCCCAGATGTGGCCGAGAGAAAGCCAGCAAACTTTTGTTTGGTCCGTATACAAAGATCTTGCCAAAAGAGTGGCAATATTGCAAAATGATCTTTTTAACTGACCAACATTCCTGCTGTACAGCTGTTGAAGCAGGTTCAGTGGTTGTAAAAACAACCACATGACCTTGAAGCTTTTTAGAGTCAGGTTTTTGAAGGGCAGCGGCACATCCAAAAAAAGCTGTCTTAGCAAGAAACAACCAAACTGGGAAAATGGTTCAGCATTTGAAATTTGTAGGCCAATTTTTGTTATAACTATATTGAATAAGATTACATAAAAGCCCATTGCCACCATTAATATCTTTGCTAAAGGTTAAGGCCAAAACTGGCTTTCTTTGTGCAATAGAAAATTAGTTATATGTAAATTAATTTATAAGTGCAATTTGTAAGCTATATAACAATAATAACCTGTCCTGTGACCAAAATATATATTAAAAACAAAAGGTTATTGATGGCAATAATTGGTTGATGTAACACAAATTTACAAGCTGTTAAAATGATTTTAAAAATGTTCATCACAAAGTGAACCCACTCGGCCTCACATAGGTTTGCTAGGTCGGAACAAGTTTCTTACTATGATAGAGTCGGTTGCAGTGTGGTACACAGGCTAATTATTTAAAAAGCATCCTGGTTGTTTATTTACTCGTCTTGAATTTAAAAACTCAGATCCATGCAAGAAGGTTAAATAAAGAAACTCACACAATAATTTTCATAAACGAGGAAAGTCTTGTGTGAGTTCTTAAGAATACTATTTTAGTCTTACCTGAGTTGGAGTTTATCGTACTCGCAAGACTCCATGTTAATTTTCTCTAGCGAATCTATACTTTCAATGACCACAGGGCTAGCAGAATCTATTTTACTGTAGGAGAGATTCAGCTCTTTCAAGCTGCCCAGTGAGACAAGTCTGTAACATAAAGTTCAAAAATTATCCAATGACTTCAAACTTTGCTTTCAAAGTTACTTGTTTTACGTTGAAGCAACTAATTCCACAAGCATACCACATATTGTGTTATTTGGTGTTACAGGTGAACAGGCTAACCTCTCAGTGTAAATCCATAACCTTGTTATACTGAGCATTTTAAACCTAGAATGAATGAAATGAATTAACAAAGTAGACAAATAAACAAATATCAAAGAAAATGAGCTGTATTCCCAATTTACAATAGACACCAACTAGCGTAAATGTAGAGTTTGAAGAAAGCCGAAAATGTTGTTACGCTGGGACAAGTCTCGTAACGCAATGTGGTTGGTTACGGTGCAGTACAGACTAAGTGTTTTTTTGAGCAATCTAACATCCTATTAACAGCTTTTGAATTTGAAAATTCAGGATTATTAAAAAAAGTTAAAGCAGAAACTAACACAGTAATGTTCAGAAACGCAACAAAATCTTGCAAAAGTATTTTGCTATACTATTTTACACCTACCTGAGTGGCGATTTAGAGAAGCTGCAGTAGCGCATGTCAAGTTTCTCTACGGAATGCAGATTTTTGAGGAAAACAAGACGAGCAGAATCCATTGTACTGTGAGAGAGGTTCAGCTCTTTCAAGCTGGGCAGTGAAGCAAGTCTGTAACCAAAGGTTAAAGTTATCCAATGAATTCAACCTTTCCATTAAAAGTTAGTTGTTGCATGTTGGAGCAAATATTTCCATGACAATACAACGAGCTATGTTTTTTGTTCTACAGGTCAATCATTCAACTAGGCTTATATGGAGTTATCACTCAATAGCAACCAATAATCACATCATGTTGACAATTGTATATCTAGAACAAACAAAAAACTGAATAATTAGACAGCAAAGGAAAATTAGTTATGTTGCCAAATTACAATAGAGGTAGTACCGTAAATGCAGATTTGGCAGGGGCAGCAACTGTGACAGAAATATGAGATAAAATTTAATTTTACAAAGACTACATATCATCAAAACCTAATAATTATATTTTGTTGATTTTCTATTGTTCAATAGAAAATTAACACAGGAGTGGTTGCCTTTTCAAGCAATATTTTTTTCGGCTTCACAGCCATAAGACAGCTTTGATAGCTATAAAAAAACTTTAAAAAAATTTTAGAAATTTTTGAGCACAACTAACAAAACATCAAAATTTTAATAAACTGCATAAGTCGCATATTAAAACTTACTTTCAACATGGAGTCAAATATTTTCAATAGTTTTACGCCATGCATTGCTTACTTTTTAGGTCAAGCTGGTCAGGAATAAAAGTTTATAATGATTACCTCAGTTTTTTTGCTATCAAATTAAATCTAAGCGGGACAAAATTCCATATTTTTAGAAATCTAATTCTTGAATAAACTTGAATACTTTGTCGTATTACAAAGTTGCCGTGTACACATCACAACTATGACACAAATGAGCTAAGGCAGTTTTTTGGTCAATTTTTCTGCAACAATGAACTTGTTCGAGACGAAAGATTCCTCAAAATTATTACAGCTAAAAACTAAATAATTGCTCTTCAGTGGTCTTTTTAATCATTAGAAATTACCTAAAGTTTAGAGATGTAACACTAGTGAAACATTACCGATTTTTAGACTCTAATTCACGGACCAAGTTCTATTGTGGGTTCACAAAGATCAAGGAAGTCAAATGGCAATGTCTTCACTTAAGGGATGGCACTGTATTTTGTTACCCTTCTCTGTGGCGTCATATTAGAGGTGGCATTCAGATAAAGGCGTTCATCAGATAAATATCGCATTTAAACACATGTTATGAGGTAATTAAAATTCAGAGTGAAATATTCTCCATCAACGGGCTAGTAACTCGATTGCATTACAAAAAGGAGTAAAATTACTTGTTCAGTTGTAGATCTAGACACGTGAAGCATTGTTTTTATTTTATTATGAATTACCAAGAAAATTTATAAGAGTTTAGTTTGCTATTTACTTATATTACATGTAGTACACTTCATCTAATTTTAGTTTTTCCAATGCTGAAAAAGCTTATCAAAAAGAGGTTAATAGATTTATTGCTTTCATATAACCACCTAACTTTTGCTTTTACATTAAACTAAAATTTGATAATAGAAGTATTTTCAGACTTAACCCGACTTCTATTTGCTCTCAGTCATTAGATAGGAATGAAATCAAAGAAGCGGTGTTAATGCAAAAGTTTTTGGGCCTTTGCTAGCTATCAAATTTTTAATTAAAATCCAGAGTGAACTATTTTCTATTACCTCAGTTGAGCTTTAAATCAATAAAACCACCAAGTAAGCTCATTATCTTGTACCTTGTCTCATTACTTTCACCACTTTTTCTCTAAGAAATCTGACTGAAAATAAAATACCAAAAAATATATGTGAATGAAACATTACATCTGGTTACCTGCATGGTATATGTATATATGTATATATTTATTTATATTTTATGTGTATATGTTTTCACCTGCATGGTTGGTCATTTAAATAGTTTGCAACTACGCATGTCAAGTTTTTTCATTGAACCCATATAATTAATGACAAGTACTTCGAGTCCTTTTTACCACAATGGCCTGCTTGAGGAGGTTCAGTGTCATAATTCTTACATATATGGTTATAAAAAATTATAATTTTAAATAAATTTGAATGTAGCATGCACATCCAAATGTTTTTAAAGGAGCAAATGTATTATGTAAGTCACTTTTATGGGTCAAAATTCCAATAATACACATTTTAAATTGTACAGTCAAACCAATTTGAAGCCCATAGTTGTATGTTAGACAATAATGTGAAAATACAATGACTAATAATTAATCTACAAAGTAACTAAAATAATCAAAAAATTATATTTAATCTTCAATTTAATAACAAGACATGGAAGTGAAAGCGTAGGTTGTGCAAGACAAAAACGTCCTGAAAAGGAGATGCTGATAGTTACTATGTCTTGCTGTTCTGTTGATTATATCCACTAGCATTATTGATTATGAAAAACGACTTTTTGTCAAACTGGTAATGAGTAGATGTTTTTAGAACAATCTAAATATAAGGTACATTAGATAGTTACTGCCCATACCGCAGCCCGCACTGACCGACGCAATTTAGGCTGACACATATTTTCTCAAAATACGGTTTAGGAATGCCAGCAGATTTGTGTTTGAGCGGTAGAGAAAGGTTTTGCCAAAAAAATGACAATTTTGCAAAATCGTCTTCTCAACTAGCGAGCATCCCTGCTGCACAGCTGATAAAGCAAGTTCAGCAGTTGCGAAAATTATGACATGACACTAACCCTTTAAAGGTCAGGTTTGTGAAGGC
Organism: Watersipora subatra; assembly: GCF_963576615.1. Taxonomy (NCBI): domain Eukaryota; kingdom Metazoa; phylum Bryozoa; class Gymnolaemata; order Cheilostomatida; family Watersiporidae; genus Watersipora; species Watersipora subatra. Next base: position 14,240,945 of record NC_088713.1, read on the forward strand.
CAGTGCCACATCCAAAAAACTGTCTTTGCAAGAAACAACCAAACTAGGAAAAACTGTTCATTATTGTAAATTTGTAGGCATATTTTCACTTTATAAATATATTTGATAATATTGTGTAGAAGCCGATTTCACCCATTGATAGGTTTGCTAGAGTTTGGAGTGAAAGCTGTCTTTTCTTGCGCAATGAAAAATAGTTACATCCATTTTACTTTGTAAATGCAATTTGTAAGCTATATAATAACTAGAAATTCCACTGTCATACAGCCCACGGCCAAAGAGATGGCCAGAGAAATTGGCAAAAAAAGAACAGGTACTGATGGTTGAGAAATGCAATATTAGCAATCAAATGGCTCTGCAGTGCAATAGGATAACTGCAATGGTAGCTGTAATGTACTAGGTGTGGGTGTTATTATATACAACAAACAGCAAAAATGAATGGAAAATATGTTTATATTTTCCCCCTGCAATAGGAGAAATGCAATATTGGCCAATATTAGAAGTAAAATGCACTGATATTCTTAGAATAATCAATTTTATCAATATAGTAATAATAAAAAACCAATACACAATTTTGTTTACATTTCAAAACGTCATAGGTAGCAATATCAAGAAGTTGTGGTATTTATAAAGGTTTTTAGAAAATTTATTTAAAAAGTGTTTGGTCATGACAAACAACCACAATGAAAGGAAAATATTACACGTTCATATCTCTCCCTTGCAATAGGAGAAATGCAATGTTGGTCAATATTATAAGTAAAATGCACTGATATTATTAAAATAACCCATATTGTTAATATGGTAACACTGCAATAATAGAAAACCTATGAGCGTTCACGCGTCTGGAAGATTTCTGCAAACTGCAGCAAAATAAAAGCTGTTATAAAAGTGTTATAAAGCTGTAGGCCTAATTTACTGTAATGTATGTAATTCAACAACAATAAAGAAATATGTTTATTATAACTCTGAAATGCAAAATTAGAAGTAAAATGGCAAGCTACTGTGTACTATACACAGTTTGAAAGTTGGTTGCGTTGAATGTAGAATGGTTTTGATAAGCGATCATTAACAGAAAGCGAGTAGGAGCATTCACGTGTATAAAACTGTAGCAAAATTAAAAATGTTCTCGTCATGAAGGGGCTTTGTAGTTTGGCCCTAGCTTGTACATAAGCTGTAAAGAATTTTGACTAACGTTTCAATTAATGAAACCTTCGGTGATTGGACAAAAAACACAAGCTGATGAACTGTGTACCACAATTTTGTACCTGTAAATCGGTCTACGCCTCAAACGGTCTACGTTTATTACAGAAACCTTCAAATAAATTCGATTACAAGTAAAAAATGCCATAGACTGATGAAATGAGCACGGTTTTCTCGTGAAATGCGCACTGCTAAATAGTTCTACTATCTGTCGCACGGCTTTATTGGCGTTTCAATTTTCGGTCTTAACTTTTTTTAAACCGAGCTTTTCAAGCGTTTTGTAGCAATTTTCGTTCAAATTAATCTGTCTATTTGGGTATAATCCGATCAGATGGGTAAGTTTAAAGATCATACCAACGGTTTACAAAGACTTGGTAACATATTCAAATACTGTAGATTTAAATGTGTTTTGTAACGTTATTATACTTTAACGACTTTACAAAACGATGCCTAAATTTGTTGATGAAATTTCTAGCCAAGGGTTCGTCTCATTGTTGATGAATAATTTTCGTAAGTTGTGTGCACATGCATTTATCATAAAAACTCCCACACTTCGCTCCGCTCGTTTGCTCGTGGGACAGATTTTATCGTTGAGAAAATAGTAGATGGTTTACTGTAACTAACTAATGCCAATAATAAGTTGTTGTAACACATATTTACAAACCAATGAACTAGTGATTTTCAAAATGTGCATCACAAAGCAAAATAGGCCTCACATAGGTTTGTAATGCCGGAACAAGACTCTTACTACAATAGAGTCAGTTACATTGCAGTACAAGCTACAGTTTTATAAAAAAAACTGTTTTCCTATACACAAGTTTTGAATTTAAACATTCAAAACCAGAAATCAAAAGAAGAAATTAACACAATAGATTTTATCACTAAGGCAAAGTGTTGTATAACTTTTCTTTGGCATACTATTTCAGTCTTACCTGATTTGGGATTTAGCAAACGTGCAAAACTCCATGTTGAGTTTCTCCAGTGAACCCAATTTTTTCATGACAACAGGAGTAACAGGATCAAATTTATTGTGAGAGAGGTTCAGCTCTTTCAAGCTGGTCAGGGAAGCAAGTCTGTAATGGAAAGTTCTAAAATTATCCAATGACTTCAAACTCTGGTATCCAAGTTAGTGGTTCTACATTTGAACAAATAATTTCTCAAGAATACAACATATTCTGTTATTTGGTTTGGCAGGTCAACGGTCTAACCATGCGTATATTGAGTAATCACATATGGTGTACTAATAACCACGTCCTATTTGGAACTTTAAATCTCGAATTATTAAAAATGAATGATCGAAGTAGTAGATATCAAAGAAAATGAGTTTTGCTGCCAAATTACCATAGAAATGCAGCAGTGTAAATGCAGAGTTGGCAGAAAGCCAAAACTTTTACAAAAAGCTGACGAGAAATTTAATTTCACGAAGATTACAAGTAACCAATACTTAATAGTTGTGCTTTGTTGATTTCCTATGGCTCATTTTTGCAGCTTCTTTAATGTGCAATGAAAAAGCTTCAAAATTTTGAAAAACTGCTCATGTAACATATTCACAATGAAGTTTATCATGGGTTAGAACCATCTGGACAGGAGTAGAGTTCTCTAATGATTGCCTTAACTCATTTGATAGCAAATTCATTCTCTTAGTGGAACCCAATTACATATATGTTAAAACCAAATATTGAAAAAGGGAATGTATCATTTGTCATATAAAGCCGATGCTATGAAAATGCAACGACTGTGTTACAAGTCTAACTCAGACAGTTTTTTGGTCAGTTTTGCGGCAACCGGGATCATGTCCAAGATGAACCATTTACCAAAGTTGTTTCAGCTAAAATTAAATATATCACATCAAACTTTTAAGAATTGTGAGTGTCGTGATTTTGGGTGGGTTGTGTTTATGTTTTCTATCACCTGCCCTGTTTTTTTCAAATTGAACAAGTGCATGGTCAAATTATAAAACAAGTGATACACAAAACTGATGAATCATTTTAACTTTATGTTCAGGTTAATGTTAATTATTCTGCTAGGTTAAGTTGTGTTTATGCTCTCCCTCATTACGTTGGTGAAACATTGCTTGCGTGCATAAGTTTTCATATCAGCTGAGCCTAAAGGAGTAAAAAGAAAAAATTCATACAAGCAAATTTGAATGCGAATATAACCAAATCTTACAAGGGATTTTGACCGAAATTTTACATCTACCTGTCTGATCATTTGAATAAGTTGGAACTATGCATGTCAATTTTTCCGGTTGAATTCAATTTTTTATCGCCAGATTCATACGGAGAAGGTCACAAATACAACAAAAAAATACAAAAAAGTGATTTTGATTAAAGTTTTACACCTGCTTGAGTCATTATTTAGATAATTTGCAACTATGCATGTTGACATTTTTAATTGAACTCAAATTTTAATGACAATACAACTATCAGAGTTTTCTTTCTGACAATGGCACACCTAAGGGTGGACAGTGTCAAAAATCTGTAACATGTGGTTATAAACAATAAAACTTTAACACAATTGTACTTAACACTCAAACTTTAACACTTTACAAAAATGTATTCTGTAAGTTATTTTATAGGTCAAAATTCAAATGATACACACTTTAGGTTGTATAGAAAAACAAATTGAAAAACCATAGTTACATGTTATACAGTAACTAAAGATATGTTGACCAATAATTAATCAATGAAATAGCACAAATAAATTTTAATTTATTTTAACGCTCAACATATTAACACAAAATTGAAGTGCAAGCATAATTTATGCAAGAGGAAAAAGTCTTGAAAAAGAGAGGTTTAAAAACTTTATTTCAAAGTAAACTCAGCAGTAATAAACAATTTTGGTTTTATTGTTTTTCTATTGATTATTATTTTCAATGATTGACTGGTTGCGACTTAGTTACTATGTTTTGATGTTCTGTTCAAAATATTAACACCACATTATTAATTGTAGAAAGTGTATTTTTGTCAAACTGGTCAAGAGCAGACATCTTTTTATCATCGTCTAAATATTAGTTGTATTACATAGTTACTGCCCATACCCACCCCTACAATGACCGACGCAGTTCAGTCTGATACAGATTTTTTCTAGATACTGTCTGGGGGATGCTGATACATTATTGTCCAGCGCGTAAAACAGGCTTGCCAAACAGGTAGCAATATTGCAAAACCAGATTATCAACTGGCTTGCATCTCTGGTGCAGCAAATGACGAAGTGGGCCCAGCAGTTGCAAACAGATTGTCCTGACCATAACCCCTCCAGTGCCAGGTTTGCAAAGGCCAGGGACACATCTGGAATGATTGTTTTAGCAAAAAACAAGTGGACCGGAAAAATGGCTCATCATTCTCAATTTGTAGGCATGTTTTCACTGTAAATGAATAACTATATTTAATAAAATTGCACAAAAAGGTTATCGAGCTCCAAACTCTCGCTTGCTAGAGTTTGGAGCCATAAACAGTTTTTGTGGTGCAATAGAAAGTGAGTTATATATAAGTTAACTTATAAGTGCAATTTATAAACAATAGTAATAACCTACCATGTAATCTAACTATAAATTCAAAAAAAAATTACATAAATGAACAATACTTATAACAAATGAAGAAATAAAGATGAAAACTGTTTTGCTGATTGCTCGGTTAATTGATTTCTGACTATCGCTTTTGTTTGAATGCAATAGATTTCTTTTTATCTCAACTTTGTTTGCACTGCTGAAATAGTTGATATTAAGATTCAAACAATTTTTGGCTGAGCAAAACTTTTTTGCTTAGCCATTGAGAATACATACTTTTTGTGTGAACAAAGAGAAACTTTCAGCTAAAAAAACTGTTTGCACATGCTTACTAAATGCATATTTTATTTTTGCCTAAACAAAGAGAAGTTTTTAGCCACATGAACGGCTTGCATATGACCACTAAAACAAATTTTTGACCCTAAAACCGTAGTATGGAGTCTATTGCACTTAATTACCTCAACAATGAGTTGCTGTAACGCGTATTTACAAACAGATAAACTGATTTTAATAATGTCTATTACAAAGTGAAACCGCATGGGCGGACATAGGTTTGTTAAGCAGGTAGTTGTTTCTTACTACAATAAAGTCAGTTTCAGTGCAGTACAGGCTAATTATTCATCCAGCAATCTAACTTAATATTTAGAGGTCTTGAATTTAACCATTCAGGACCATGCCAAAAGGTTCAAAACGGAAACCCAGACAGTAATGTTGATAAACACGACAAAGTTTTGCAAATGTTTTAGTGATTCTATTTCACACCTACCTGAGTGGCGATTTGGAGAGGTTGCAATTGCGCATATCAAGTTTTTCCAGGAAATCCAGATTTTCGATGACAACAGGACCAGCAGAGTCTATTCTACTGTAAGATAGGTTCAGCTCTTTCAAATTGGGCAATGAAGCAAGGCTGTAACAAACGATTCAATATTATCTAATAACTTCAACTTCTGCTTTCAAGGTAATTTTGTGTTGCATGTCGAAGCGAATAATCTTTTGATAATACACTGTATTCTGTTCTTTGGTTCTACAGGTCAACCATTAAACCAGGCATATATATAGCTTTTAATCAATGAAAACCAAGGATCACATCATATTGATTAATTTACACCCAGAATGAAGAAAACTGAATTTTTGAACAACAAAAGATTAAAGAAAAATGAGTTATGTTGCCAAATAGCAATAGAGACAGTACCGTTAATTATTTGGTAAAGTGCAAAAATTGTGACAAAGTAATGAAGTAAAACTCATTTTTACAAAAACAACATATAATCAAAACTTAATAATTATGTTTTCTTGATTTTCCATTGTTTAATACAAAGTCAGTATGAAAGTGGGTGGCCTTTCAAGCAGTATTTCTTTACAGTTTTACAACTGTAAAAAAGCTTTGATATTTATGAAAAAGAATTGGAAAAGCTTAAACAGTAATTTTTCAGTTTTTTTCAGCTCAACTGACGAAACCTCAAAGTTTTAATAAACTGCACAAGTCAAATAACGAACATTGTTTTCAGCCTGAAGTCAATTATTTTCCGTTGCTTCACTTCTTATATTGCTCACTATTTATGTCAAGCTGGTCAGAAATAAAGGTTTCTAACAATTGTTCTAACTTTTTTGCTGCCAAATTTTTTTTAGCAGAACATAACTACATATTTTTTAAAACCTAACATTTGACAAAGGTATAATTTGGCAACTTACAAAGCTGATACCATGAAGACACCCCAACTATAAAAAAATTGAGCTTAGAAAACTCATTTTTAGTCATTTTCATTACAATCATGAGCATGTCCGGGACAAAGGCACAAGTCAGGGTGGGCTGTAGGCATAATTTATATTGGCTAAACATACACAAATAATTTTAATCTGTGAAGCTTACTAGAATCCCACTTTGCCACTTTTCTGACACAACATTTTTGCTGGCTGTATTATATGGCTTGTGGTAGCGAAAGAGTTAACTTACTTGTGTTCTACATATAACATCAAAAATTATAAGTTGTTAGTGGCGTAATTTTGGGTGAGCTGATTTATTTTCTCTCACCTGCCTAGTGATGCCCTGTTTGTCAAATCGGACAAGTAAATTTTTGAATTATGTATAAGATATGTGATATATAAAACTAAGGAAACATGCACAAGCTGAGTTAAATTCAATGTTTACTATTTGGCTATGTTTAGCTATGTTCATGCTCTCTATCACTATCTTAGTAAAATAATGCTCGTAGATTGAACGGATGTATTTTTGCTTCAAATTACTGTAAAACCACTATTTGAACATCTAATGTAGATTCAGTATTTTTCAACCCCTCCTCCAGAGTGAAGCTTTATTAGAGATGACATTCAAATAGAGGGTGATGTTATATATTTAGACTACCTCATCAAATTGTTGAAAAAACTAATTAGGCCTGCTTTGAATAAGCTATGCTAATCTTGACTTT